>NC_136061.1:68165624-68241624 GCF_964261635.1 Lissotriton helveticus
CCCACCCCCCCACCCCCTCCCACCCCCACACCCCCCACCCACACCCCACCCACCCCCACCCCGCCCACCCCCACCCCACCCACCCCCCTCCCACCCCCCCACCACCCACCCCCCACCCCACCCACCCCCCACCCACCCCTCCCACCACCCCCACCACCCTCCACCCCCACCCCCCACCCACCCCCACCCCCCCACCCCCACCCACCCCACCCCCCCACCCCCTCCACCCCCACCCCCACCCCCACCCCCCCCACCCCCACCACCCCACCCACCCCACCCCACCCCCACCCCACCCACCCACCCCCACCCCCCCACCCCCACCCACCACCACCCCCACCCCCCCCACCCCCACCCCCCACCCCACCCCCACCACCCCCACCCACCCCCTCACCCCCCCCACCCCCACCCCCACCCCCCCTCCCCCACCCACCCCCACCCCCACCCACCCCCACCCCCACCCACCCCCACCCCCTCCCACCCCCTCCCACCCCCACCCACCCCACCCCCCTCACCCCCACCTCACCCCACACTCACCCCACCCTCCCCTCCCACCCCCCCACCCTCCACACCCCACCCTCCCACCCCCACCCACCCCCTCACCCCCTCACCCTCACCCCCACCACCCCCCTCCCCCTCCCACCCCCACCCACCCCCTCACCCCACCCCCCACCCCTCACCCACTCACCCTCACTCCCTCACCCTCACTCCCCCTCACCCCTCACCCTCACCCTCACTCACCCACTCACCCTCCTCACTCACCCTCACCCTCCCCTCACCCTCCTCACCCTCACCCTCACTCACCCTCACCCTCACCACCCTCACCCACCTCACCCTCACTCCCCTCACCCTCACCCTCACTCACCCTCACTCCCCTCACCTCCCTCACCCTCACTCACCCTCACCCTCACCCTCACCCTCACTCACCCTCACCCTCCCTCACCCCTCACCCACCTCACCCTCACCCTCACTCACCCACCCCTCACCCTCACTCCTCACTCACCCTCACTCACCCTCAACCCTCACCTCACCTCACCACCCTCACCTCACCTCACCCTCACCACTCACCTCACCCTCACTCACCCTCACTCACCCTCACCCCTCACCCTCACCTCACTCACCCTCACCCTCACTCACCCTCACCTCACCCTCACCCTCACTCACCCTCACCCTCACTCACCCTCACCCCACCCTCACTCACCCTCACCCTCACCCTCACTCACCCTCACCCTCACCCTCACCCTCACTCACCCTCAACCCTCACCCTCACTCACCCACCTCACCTCCCTCACTCACCCTCACCCTCACCCTCACTCACCCTCACCCCTCACTCACCCTCAACCCCTCACCCTCACTCACCCTCACCACCTCACTCACCCTCACCCCTCACCCTCACTCACCCTCAACCCTCACCCTCACCCCTCACTCACCCTCACTCACTCACCCTCACCCTCACCCTCACCCTCACCCTCACCTCACTCACCCTCACCACCCTCACCCTCACCTCACCCTCACCCCTCACCCTCACTCACCTCACCCTCACCCTCACTCACCCTCACCCTCACTCACCCTCAACCCCTCACCCTCACTCACCCTCACTCACCCTCACTCACCCTCACTCACCCTCACCCCTCACTCACCCTCACCCTCACCTCACTCACCTCACCACCCTCACTCACCCTCACTCACCCTCACTCACCCTCAACCCTCACCCTCACTCACCCTCACTCACCCTCACTCACCCTCACTCACCCTCACTCACCCTCACCCTCACTCACCCTCACCCTCACTCACCCTCACCCTCACTCACCCTCACCCTCACTCACCCTCACTCACCCTCACTCACCCTCACCCTCACTCACCCTCACTCACCCTCACTCACCCTCACTCACCCTCACCCTCACTCACCCTCACTCACCCTCACCTCACCCTCACCCTCACTCACCCTCACCCTCACTCACCCTCACCCTCACTCACCCTCACTCACCCTCACCCTCACTCACCCTCAACCCCTCACCCTCACTCACCCTCACTCACCCTCACCCTCACTCACCCTCACCCTCACTCACCTCACCCCTCACCCTCACTCACCCTCACCCCTCACCCTCACTCACCCTCAACCCCTCACCCTCACCCTCACTCACCTCACTCACCCTCACTCACCCTCACCCTCACCCTCACTCACCCTCACTCACCCTCACCCTCCCTCACCCTCTCCCTCAACCCTCACCCTCACCCTCACTCACCCTCAACCCCTCACCCTCACCACCCTCACTCACCCTCACTCACCCTCAACCCCTCACCCTCACTCACCCTCACTCACCCTCACTCACCTCACCCCTCACCCTCACTCACCCTCAACCCCTCACCTCACTCACCCTCACCCTCACTCACCCTCAACCCCTCACCCTCACCCTCACTCACCCTCACTCACCCTCAACCCTCACCCTCACTCACCCTCACCCCTCACCCTCACCCTCACTCACCCTCAACCCCTCACTCACCCTCACCCTCACTCACCCTCACTCACCCTCAACCCCTCACCCTCACTCACCCTCACCCTCACCCTCACTCACCCTCAACCCCTCACCCTCACCCTCACTCACCCTCACCCTCACTCACACCTCACCCCTCACCCTCACTCACCCTCACCCTCACTCACCCTCACCCCTCACTCACCCTCACTCACCCTCACCCTCACTCACCCTCACTCACCCTCAACCCCTCACCCTCACCCTCACTCACCCTCATTCACCCTCACCCTCACTCACCCTCACCCTCACCCTCACTCACCCTCACTCACCCTCACCTCACTCACCCTCACTCACCCTCAACCCCTCACCCTCACCCTCACTCACCCTCACCCTCACTCACCCTCACACCTCACCCTCACCCTCACTCACCCTCACCCTCACTCACCCTCACCCCTCACCCTCACTCACCCTCACTCACCTCACTCACCTCACCTCACTCACCCTCACTCACCCTCAACCCTCACCCTCACCCTCACTCACCCTCACTCACCCTCATCACCCTCACCCTCAATCACCCTCATCACCCTCACCCTCACCCTCACTCACCCTCAACCCCTCACCCTCACTCACCTCCTCACTCACCCTCACTCACCCTCACCTCACCCTCACCCTCACTCACCCTCACTCACCTCACTCACCCTCACTCACCCTCACCCCTCACCCTCACTCACCCTCATTCACCCTCACCCACCCTCACCCCTCACCCTCACCCTCACCCTCACTCACCTCACCACCCTCAACCCTCACCCTCACTCACCCACTCACCCTCACCTCACTCACCCTCACTCACCCTCAACCCTCACCCTCACCTCACTCACCCTCACTCACCCTCACCCTCACCACCCTCACCCCTCACCTCACCCTCACTCACCCTCACCCACTCACCCTCACTCACCCTCAACCCCTCACCCTCACCCTCACTCACCCTCACTCACCCTCATCACCCTCACCCTCACTCACCCTCATCACCCTCACCCTCACCCTCACTCACCCTCAACCCCTCACCCTCACTCACCCTCACTCACCCTCACTCACTCTCACTCACCCTCACCCTCACTCACCCTCACTCACCTCACCCTCACTCACCCTCACCCTCACCCTCACTCACCCTCACTCACCCTCACCCCTCACCCTCACTCACCCTCACTCACCCTCACCTCACTCACCCTCACTCACCCTCAACCCCTCACCCTCACCCTCACTCACCCTCACTCACCCTCACCCTCACTCACCCTCACCCCTCACCCTCACCCTCACTCACCCTCACCCTCACTCACCCTCAACCCCTCACCCTCACCCTCACTCACCCTCACCCTCACTCACCCTCAACCCCTCACCCTCACTCACCCTCACTCACCCTCACCCTCACTCACCCTCACTCACCCTCAACCCCTCACCCTCACCCTCACTCACCCTCACCCTCACCCTCAACCCCTCACCCACCCTCACCCTCACCCTCACTCACCCTCAACCCCTCACCCTCACTCACTCTCACTCACCCTCACTCACCCTCAACCCCTCACCCTCACCCTCACTCACCCTCAACCCCTCACCTCACCCTCACTCACTCTCACCCTCACCCTCACCACCCTCACTCACCCTCAACCCCTCACCCTCACTCACCCTCACCCTCACCCTCACTCACCCTCACCCTCACTCACCCTCAACCCCTCACCCTCACTCACCCTCAACCCCTCACCCTCACCCTCACTCACCCTCACCCTCACTCACCCTCACCCTCACCCTCAACCCCTCACCCACCCTCAACCCCTCACCCCACCCTCACTCACCCTCAACCCCTCACCCTCACTCACTCTCACTCACCCTCACTCAACCTCAACCCCTCACCCTCACCCTCACTCACCCTCACCCTCACTCACCCTCAACCCCTCACCTCACCCTCACTCACTCTCACCCTCACCCTCACTCACCCTCACTCACCCTCAACCCCTCACCCTCACTCACCCTCACCCTCACTCACCCTCACCCTCACTCACCCTCAACCCCTCACCCTCACTCACCCTCAACCCCTCACCCTCACCCTCACTCACCCTCACTCTCACTCACCCTCAACCCCTCACCCTCACTCTCACTCACCCTCACTCACCCTCACCCCTCACCCTCACTCACCCTCACCCTCACCCTCACCCTCACTCACCCTCACCCCTCACCCTCACCCTCACTCACCCTCACCCTCACTCACCCTCAACCCCTCACCCTCACTCACCCTCACCCTCACTCACCCTCAACCCCTCACTCACCCTCACTCACCCTCACCCTCACTCACCCTCACTCACCCTCAACCCCTCACCCTCACCCTCACTCACCCTCATTCACCCTCACCCTCACTCACCCTCACCCTCACCCTCACTCACCCTCACTCACCCTCACTCTCACTCACCCTCACTCACCCTCAACCCCTCACCCTCACCCTCACTCACCCTCACCCTCACTCACCCTCAACACCTCACCCTCACCCTCACTCACCCTCACCCTCACTCACCCTCAACCCCTCACCCTCACTCACCCTCACTCACCCTCACTCACCCTCACCCTCACTCACCCTCACTCACCCTCAACCCCTCACCCTCACCCTCACTCACCCTCACTCACCCTCATTCACCCTCACCCTCAATCACCCTCATTCACCCTCACCCTCACCCTCACTCACCCTCAACCCCTCACCCTCACTCACCCTCACTCACCCTCACTCACCCTCACTCACCCTCACCCTCACTCACCCTCACTCACCCTCACTCACCCTCACTCACCCTCAACCCCTCACCCTCACTCACCCTCATTCACCCTCACCCACCCTCACCCTCACTCACCCTCACCCTCACCCTCACTCACCCTCACTCACCTCAACCCCTCACCCTCACTCACCCTCACTCACCCTCACTCTCACTCACCCTCACTCACCCTCAACCCCTCACCCTCACCCTCACTCACCCTCACTCACCCTCACCCTCACTCACCCTCAACCCCTCACCCTCACCCTCACTCACCCTCACCCTCACTCACCCTCACTCACCCTCAACCCCTCACCCTCACCCTCACTCACCCTCACTCACCCTCATTCACCCTCACCCTCACTCACCCTCATTCACCCTCACCCTCACCCTCACTCACCCTCAACCCCTCACCCTCACTCACCCTCACTCACCCTCACTCACTCTCACTCACCCTCACCCTCACTCACCCTCACTCATCCTCACCCTCACTCACCCTCACCCTCACCCTCACTCACCCTCACTCACCCTCAACCCCTCACCCTCACTCACCCTCACTCACCCTCACTCTCACTCACCCTCACTCACCCTCAACCCCTCACCCTCACCCTCACTCACCCTCACTCACCCTCACCCTCACTCACCCTCAACCCCTCACCCTCACCCTCACTCACCCTCACCCTCACTCACCCTCAACCCCTCACCCTCACCCTCACTCACCCTCACCCTCACTCACCCTCAACCCCTCACCCTCACTCACCCTCACTCACCCTCACCCTCACTCACCCTCACTCACCCTCAACCCCTCACCCTCACCCTCACTCACCCTCACCCTCACCCTCAACCCCTCACCCACCCTCAACCCCTCACCCTCACTCACCCTCAACCCCTCACCCTCACTCACTCTCACTCACCCTCACTCACCCTCAACCCCTCACCCTCACCCTCACTCACCCTCACCCTCACTCACCCTCAACCCCTCACCTTCACCCTCACTCACTCTCACCCTCACCCTCACTCACCCTCACTCACCCTCAACCCCTCACCCTCACTCACCCTCACCCTCACTCACCCTCACCCTCACTCACCCTCAACCCCTCACCCTCACTCACCCTCAACCCCTCACCCTCACCCTCACTCACCCTCACCCTCACTCACCCTCAACCCCTCACCCTCACTCACTCTCACTCACCCTCACTCACCCTCAACCCCTCACCCTCACCCTCACTCACCCTCACCCTCACTCACCCTCAACCCCTCACCTTCACCCTCACTCACTCTCACCCTCACCCTCACTCACCCTCACTCACCCTCAACCCCTCACCCTCACTCACCCTCACCCTCACTCACCCTCACCCTCACTCACCCTCAACCCCTCACCCTCACTCACCCTCAACCCCTCACCCTCACCCTCACTCACCCTCACTCTCACTCACCCTCAACCCCTCACCCTCACTCACCCTCACCCTCACTCACCCTCAACCCCTCACCCTCACTCACCCTCACCCTCACCCTCACTCACCCTCAACACCTCACCCTCACTCACCCTCAACCCCTCACCCTCACTCACCCTCACCCTCACTCACCCTCAACCCCTCACCCTCAACCCCTCACCCTCACTCACCCTCACCCTCACTCACCCTCACCCACCCTCAACCCCTCACCCTCACTCACCCTCAACCCCTCACCCTCACTCACCCTCAACCCCTCACCCTCAACCCCTCACCCTCACCCTCACTCACCCTCACAACACATATTGTGTTACAATAGGTGTCACATTTGCGAAAGATGAAACTATTGGCATTGTAAATAACAAAGCTATTAATTTCGCTATTTTCAAAACAAGCACATAAATAAAAAATGTGTCCTTTACAATACCAATAGCTCAAACTTTCCTAATGCGAGACCTATTGCATTGCTGTGCTTCTCTCCCCTGCTGCACTCTCCTGCTCTCTAGAGATGTGGCCTAACGACCAGAGCTGCCATCTAAGTCACGTAAATACAAAACATGTTGCATTCCAAATGCTATAGGTGTCACATTCGCGAAAGTTATAACTATTGGCATTGTAAATGACAAAGCCATCAATTTAGCAATTTTAAAAACCAACAAATAAATAAAATATGTCATTTACAAGACCAATAACTCCAACTTTTCTAATGCGAGACCTATTGCATTTCCAATGCTTGTTTTGTTTTGTGATATAGTTAGAACTTCCCCAGTCTTTCATTATTCTATTGTTGCTAAAATGAGTATGTTTGGACAGATGTACATTTTTATCAATTAAGCTGACCCCATGGAATATTCTCTAAATAATAAGGTTGTGTTTCCCCATACCAAACCCTTTTAAAACATACTCCCCACCACTATGGATGACATGTGATTCATACACCTTGTAATCCTCATTGGCTTATGTGACATTCCCTATAGGCTGATTTACATACTTGTATGATTAATTGTCTCTGAATAATATGTGTGTGATGTAAATTACTGACACACACTAAACTGATATGAGTAGCGCTGTACAACCAATGAAATGCATATGAGAGAAGGGCTACGTAAAGATGAGGGGCACTGGTGGAGGGTGACAGTGAGGGAATCCGAGGAAAAGGTCATGGGGTGGAGGGGGAGCCAGGGAGAGATGAGGGGCACTGGTGGAGGGTGGTAGTGAGGGAGTCAAACGAGGAGGTCATGAGTGGGAGGGGCTACAGAGAGATAAGGGGTCTCCAAGGAGGAGGTCATGAGGGGGAGAGGCTATGAGGGGCACTTGTGGCGTGAGGCAGTGAGGAAATCCGAGGAGGAGGTCAATAGGGGGGGTCATGAAGGGATATGGGGCACCGTTGGAAGGTGGTAGGAAAGGTATTTACGTAGAAAGAGGTTATTGGTGTGGCGCCAAAAAAGACTTTCGCATCAGCGATAAAGCCGACCCTGTCATGGCCTTTCTGTTTTTGTTTATTTAATTAGCAGTCGGGTCATAAGGGCTACTATGGAACATACTTTAACCCCTTGGGCGCGGCCGCGATTCTGCGCCTGTGCGGCCGTTTTGAAGAGTGGGCGGGTTCATGACGGCCCCCAGCCGTCATCAGCACACGCCCACCGTGGTGCATGACGGCTGGGGGCCGTCATCAGCATGGAAGGGGTTAAAGTGTGTGCTAATTATATTTACTGCTATATTCAATGTTTTCAGTTTGAAGGTGATTTTCTAATGTTTTTACCTGGCAAAATGAAAGTGGAGCCTGATGGTGCCTGATATGGGGCTGTGGCCCAAGGTCAGCTGTGAGATAAGGTGCACTGTGGGGAGTAGTGGATATTCAAGCCTGTAAGGGAGTGTGTTGCAGAGCCTGGGGTCAGGTGGAGGTAGTAATGAAGAGGGATTCTTCCTGAAGGCTGGCACAGAGGGAGCCCGAGAAGTGTCACTTGCCTGATACTCCCACCTCATATACCTCCTCTTCCAATCAAAGGAACATTACATGGAAAAAACACTTTTTGAGAGTGATAACATCTAGAAAGAGATTTGGAAAAGAGTGCGTTTTACTGGGCCTTGCAAGAGTAAGAAGAGATAAAGGAGGGCCCTGAAGCAGGCCTGCCCAGAAATATATGCGACAAATTGAGCCCTAGTGGCCCACCCAAATGCACCCTTGGCCCACCCAAATAAAAATTCCTGGAGCCGGGCCTGATGCAGCATAATGGCCAGAGCTGCCGACTTCGGAGCTGGGGAACAAGGTTCGAATCTACGGCCTGGGCTCAGCATTCTGGGATTCTGGACAAATCCCTTAAACTCTCGGAAATGAATGTGTCCTTAAGTGGTGCTGAGAACCAGAAATCACAGGCTCAAATTAAGCACTGCAGAATTGACATCATACAGCGTTTAACCCCTGAGGACATCACAGGCTTGTTCCCTATAACTGATGAGCCAACGGACACAGACTACATCTCTATGAGGGACTTCTCCCCAGATACTTTCAAAGAGACACTGAGGCCTGCTGACAGTAGCCCAGTTCATTGAACCCTTGTGGCTCCTATGCTTGCTCTTTACTCCCTGGCATAACAGAGGGCTGTTGGGTTCTTCTTTGTTATTGTGATGCACATGCCACCATGACGGCGAGTGCTATTTTGGAATGGTGACGTGTGGAATGGTCATGCGTGGGCAGTTAGTTGTTGTTGCCTGCTCTGGCCAGTCCGTTACATACTTACTGAATAAAAAAAATGGATTGTACTTACCTATGGAGACCCGCTGTCTTCCGTTCATTGGCGACGAGGATGGGATCTGAACCCCGGTGGAATGGCCGAGCTGGAGTTTTCTTTGTGTGTTCTGCAACCGCAGATCTGCATATCCTAGAGCAGGAGTTTTCTTCATGTAGTCTGCGGGCTGCAGATCGAGCTTTTCCTGTTCTGGCCTCACCGCAACACTACACTGGTGCTCCGCATCTTGTATTGTCTACTGCAGTCATTTCGTGCTTTCCAATTTCGTTTGAGGTATTTTTGCGAGCTGGTGATGTCATTTGCTCATCACCTGCACTCGAGAATTGCTCTGCATCCTTGCAACCACCTTCAGCATTGCATCTGCACGTTCATGTAGCCGCGAACCCAAAGATGGGGAAGTCAGTTCATTTAAACATGTCTTTCTGGAGCTAAGCATGCAAATGGGAGTTTTGAGAAGAATAGATTTGTTGGTGGTGCCAGTGGCTCTGCAAAGGAACATTTTAGCTTTGGCCTATCAGGGTCATGTGGGCATAAGAGCTATGAAGAGGAGAATCAGAGAGATATTATGGTGGCCAGACAAGAATAGAGGAGTTGAAAATTTTGTCAGAGACTGTGTAGCGTGCCCGGTACGTGACAAATCTCGTCACATTTCCTAGTCCCGTTGAGGTAGTGCCTGTTCCTTACAAAGTGTGGTTCAAGTTAGGTCTGGACATCAATGGACACATGTATGTGTTAGATTAACGAACCATGTTTAGTTTAGTTGTAGTGGATTATGGTTCGAGGTGGCCTGAAGTGAAATTTGTAAAGTCTGCTACCACTGAGGAAGTATTGGAATTTCTCCAGTCTTTATTTCTGAGAGAAGGTGCTCCTGTCGAACTGGTCACCAACAATGATGTTCAATGGATGGCCAAACAGTTCCAACGTTTCATGAGCTATTGTGGTATCAAGCACATTACCACTTCATTATATCATCCCCACAGTAACAGTTTGGTAGAACGAAGTAATAGGGTCATAAAAGATAGCATTCAGTTGTCAGTAGCAAATGGATTGGATTGGAAGACGGAAATGGTGGATTTGGTATGGGCTTTGTGCACTACTCTACTGCCATTACCAAGAAATCTCCTTTCGCTTTATTGAAAGGCAGAATGGCTGCCACCAAGTTAGTAAGGCACTGGATGCGTGATTTGAACGTAACCAAGGTTGAACCTGAGTTGGTGAGACAAAATTGTGAAAAGTCCCAGAGCAAGAATGTGACCAAAGAACCTATCAAAGGAAGGAGACAGGCTCTTTTTAAAGCAGGGGGTTGGGTTAAAGTAAGGTTACCTGACCTGGTTGCTAAGGGACTTCAAAAATTTCCCAGTCCTATGCAGAACTTTGCTCTTGAAGCTAGATCGGCCAAACTTAGGGATGGGAAGTGGTGGAACAAGGAGAGGATGTCCAAGAAGAGGGTAGACAGGGTGCAGGGAGTGCGTACCACCATGCAGAAGAAATCGAGCTCCACGCAGAAGGAATTCAGTTTTAAGAGGTCTGATAGAGAAAGTAAGCCTCCTGTTGGTTCAAAGGTTATGTGGGTTATTAATATCATTTGTTTTTTGCGTCTCTGCATTTTCCTGGTGTGTCCCCACCCCTCCCTTGTTTTTTTTTAGTTGTGGTGTTTTTCTATTTCTTTCATTGTGAGGGAAGAGATGTGTTTGGTTCTTCTTTATTATTGGGATGCACCTTGACAACGAGTTCTATGTTGGAATGGTGGCATGTGGAATGGCCAGGGGTTGGCAGTTGGTTGTTGTTGCCTGATCTGGCCTGTCTTTACATATTTACTGAATAAAGGAAACAGATTGTACTTGCCCACGGTGTCCTGCTGTCTTCCTTTCAACCGCCCTCTTTACCTCTTCATGGATATCAATTAGGGGATGCCAGGGGTCGCAGCTGTGACCCCTAGCTTGCTCTTTGCTTACCCCTGGCACTTCCTTGGCGACCCCTGGCCTCAGAGGTTGCAAATTCAGTGACAGAAAGGTAGGGGCAGCTGGGGATCCACTCTCTTTATTTTCTGTTAATTGTTTATTACACTAAGCGTGAATAAATGAAATATATTATTCACTAATAGTGCAAAACAAATGAAGTATAATGAGCTGGAATATGCCCTTCCGTGGCAGCTCAGGTAAGTAAAAAATGCTTTTAAATGAGTGTTGTGTGCATGCTTGGGAGTGAGAGTGTGTTTATGTGTGAGCGAGTGTCTGAATTTGTGTGTATGTGTACATATGTGTGTGTGAGTGAAAAGGGAGGTCGAAGGGCGTGTGATGTCACTTCTGCTATCCCAGGCATTTTGGTAAATTCCTCTCTGCTCTTTGTCCTATTAGTCTGGTGGTGATTGGAAGAACTTAGACCAACTTCTCCTGGCCCTCCCGGAGTATCCCACGCACATCTCCTGACTGCAGTAGGGTGTGGCGAAGGGAGGCAACAGTCTGACCCAACAGTGCTACACATTATACCGCTGGATGACAACAACCTTTCACCAGGATGTCCTTCCAGTAACCGTTGACGTGGGAAACAATGGATGCCATAAATCATCACGCCTGGAAGAAATCTGTGCTCATGAAGATCTTAGAAGTCTGACAATGTTTATCAACAAAAATAAAAATAGTCTGTGACTCACAGAGTTGGGCAACAAGGAGATCTTGAACCCTCTTGCATTAAAACTAAAGCCCACACGTACAGAACCCCAATTTTTATATTTTCATAAATAGGGCTCCAATGGAGATCATGTGATGAAACCGAAGCAAAATACTGAGGGGCATATTTACAAGAAAGTGGCAAAGCATGTCTTTAAGACAAGAAGGCTAATGACATGCTGCGTCACTTTAGAAACGCAGGGCTAGACCATACTTATAAGAATATGGTGCAGCCCTGCATTTCCCCCTGTGCTGGAGCTAAATTTAGCTGCCTATCGCTAACGCAGGCACCTTTGCACTATAGTGCAAGGGTGCCTGAGTTGCGGTGAAGATTGGTTATGCAGGTAGGTACCCCTTCCTGCACAGGAACAATATTTAAATGCCGTTTTGTAACTTCTATATGTGCCGCTTAATGCAGCACACATAAAAGTTTCAAAACGGCATTTAAAAAAATATATTGTTTAAATGCAGGAAGGGGCACCTTCCTGCACATAAACAATCGTTGGCGTTTTACTTTTTCTAAGTGTGCGGCACAAGGCAGCACACATGAAAACAGCAAAAAATGAGGAAAAATAATACATTTCTCCTCATTTTGCCTGTTTATGACAATTTTGGCACTGCCCACTACTTACGCTGCTCTTGTAAATAGGGGGCAGTGTCAAAATCAATTGGTGTTTCGGTGGAACGCCCACCACAACACCCATTGCCACGTGAGTGCCTTATTTACAAGACAGCTTTGAGCCATGTTAACTCCTTGCGTGCTCAGGACGGGGGCTGTCCGAACGCTGCCGAATCCCCAGCGCGACGCGAATTCCGCACCTGCGCTGGAGAATTAATTAGTGGGCGGAGTCGGGCCGTCCTGAGCACACGCCCAGCGTGACGTAGGACGGCCGGGGCTGTCCTGAGCACGCAAGGGGTTACGCCCCCTAATTGCATCCCCGCACCGTGGCAGAATTACCACCGCTGGGTAGGGGTTAAGTGACTTTAATGCTGCCTTGTAAATAAGACGAAGCCCATATCGCCATCACAACGTCACTGAAAGTGACGCTGTGGTGGCAATAGCGGCTTGTAAATATGCCCCTAAATATCTCTAGAAATTGAAGTTGTTGCTTAATTTAGATTCAACATTCAAATGATGCAAGAATGTAAAGGTTGAGAGGTGAGCAAGCTGTAAGAGAATCTCACCTCAGTTGCAGACAAGAGTGTGAGGTTCTACGCGTCAGAAACAGGCACAACTTGATGGCATTGGTTTTGCATTTAGCTAGGACATGGCTGCTGGTACTAAAGTTACACTGAGGCTATATTTCTGAATTCCACAGGGCTACGCATGGAGGTGGCCGCCATCTTCTACCAGGGACTATTTCTCGAGGACTAGACCGATCTCTCTGCTCTCCCAGCGGGGACACGATCTCTATCGTGAAACACCGTGAGACCGGCTCCTATTTCGGGTTTCGATCTGCTGACAAATCACACAAAACGGAAGGGGATGATAAGGAACCGAGGCCTTAAATCATCCAGAAAGTTACTTCCCCTTCAACTTTGGTGCGGAAACTTATTTTTACACACAACCCAGTGAACTCTTTTAACTGAACTAGTTCTTTTGCTGTGTCATCCTGAAATTGCCTGTTTTTATGTAAAATGCATGTTTGGCAGTAAAAACGGCTGCTGTCAAAGGACTTCGTGACCCATTCCTGTTATGTTCATTCTGTACATGGGAAATCTCTCCTAAAAAGCTGATGACCCACTGTCCTGGCCCACAGAGCAGCCCCACGATTCACACCAGTAACCTGACTGTAAGGCCCTGACACTCAGCCTGTAATAACAATGCCCGGATGCAGTACTTACCTGCTGTGGCATATACCTCAAATTCCAAGTTGGCATTCATAAAATGGGGAATTACATAAGAGAATAGGGGGCATATTATCAAGACAGGTGATAAAATTATCACTGATTTAGCGGCAGAAAACTGCAGCTAAAACGGCGATAATGGGCTTGATAATATGCCCTATGGAAATCCAATTGAATCCCATGTTAGATGTCCTTCACATTTAACATGGGCTTCAATTGGAATTACATAGAGCATGTTATCAAGCCCATTATCGCCATTTTAGCGACAGTTATCTGCCGCTAAAACAGCGATAATTTTATCGCCTGTCTTGATAATATGCCCCTAGGTTCTTGCCAGGCCTATTTCCCCATGTTTTCCCCTTCGAGGTCGGGATCTTTATTTTTTCAGTCCATCTGCAGTGTGACTTTTCTTGTTTTACTGAAAAAACTCTCAAAGCATATGTTTGTTTGTTAGAAAAGTGAAACATCAACAGCCCTGATGCGCTAGGTGTTTTCTCCCAGTAGCCCGGGGTGTAAACACTACAGGAATAACAAGAATTTTAAAATTGTAGCCAGCAATGACAAACTTATTTACTCAAAGGATAGTGTACCCCCCTGCGCATGGGAAGTTTGAGGTCTGTGGAAATACAGAGCACATACCTTGTTTCCGTCTGAACCTTTTGGTTGTCAGAACAGCTAATAATTCGCGGTAAAACTGTAAGGAGGAATGGAAAACTGTTAGGTGAATCCAACTCTAGTTTGTGCAACAGTAGAGAGAGAGTTGTTTACTTCAAGCAAATAACATATTTTAGCAACTCTATTAAATAAAAAAATAAAACATTTTTAAACATAAACATTATATGTCTACTGTTATACAAATATTACAAACATATATATTTTTACATTTGTTAATAATTATTATCAATAAAAATATATATTATTAAAGTGTTTAAATGGCCACACTATATTCCCACAAACATAACAACCAGCAATTAAAATATAATTGAAATTAAAAAAGTATAACACAAATAACATTTTAAATAACAAATAAAACAATATTAAACAATTTATAATGTATTATAACTTAAAAAAACTTTGCATCCTATTCTCCTACAATCATAATGAAACACACTTTATAAATAAGACTAGCAGCCCGTCCCGACCTTGTCCGGGTGCAACAGGCTTCCCCAACCCCCGCCCGTCCCGACATTGTGCAGCAGCCCGGGCCCCCGCCTGGCCTGTCCCCCGCCTGCCCCGACCCCCGCCTGCCCCTACATTCGTCCCCTTACCTGAGCCGCCGCTCCTCCCGCCTGTCCGCTGCTCGCACAGCCGCTGGCCTGTCCGCTGCTCCTCACGTCACCGCTCCTTCCCCGCGCCATGTCCGCCGCTCCTCGTCGCGCTCCTGGATGCCGCTCCTCCCCGCGCTCCTGACGTGAGCACGCACGTCGCGTCCGGCGCTACTTCGGAGGGACTACTTTTTTTTACTTAAAATTTTTTCAATAACGTTTTTTTTTAATTTATATAGCCTATAACCATCTACACACCCTGACGATTCCAACGGTGTATCGGGTGTTTGGATTGGCGCTGTGGTTCCCGAGTTTACCCGCCTCAAAGGCTGAAAGTTCTTCCTTTATTATAGTAGTATAGAAAAAAATTAAATTATCAAATATCCTACAGCAGTATCAATAAATTAAATATTTTAGTCAAAATGAATAATTAATAATTATTACCAAATTAACTTCCCACCCTATTTCTCTTTAAACTGCACAATCCACACCTAAAATATCACTTTACAAATATGATAATTTCACAATTTATATAATTATCATTTCAATAATGACTGATTAATTATCCATAAATAATTTCTTAATTAACTTCCCACCCTGTGCCCTTAAAAACCTTACAACCTGCACCTTAAATATATCTGAATATTATAATAGTGACACATATTACATAATTTATTATCAAATAAACAATTAATAATACATAATTATTAATTATACATAATTAACGTCCCAACCTTTATCCCCACAAACCTGACAACCCACACCTGAAATATATCTTACAAAATATATAATTACACAATGTACACAATTAATTCTGAATTAAATATTTAATATTAATTGAAAAATAATGATTAATAAATTACTGTTAATTAAATTCTCACACTTTGCCACTACAAACCCCACAAACCCCACCTAAAATATAACTTATGATGTAAATTAATAACACAATCTCCATCATTAATTATCAATTAAATAATTAATATTAATATAAAATAATGATTAATTAATTGTAATTAATTTAATTCCGACCCTTTACCACTACAAACCTCACAACCCGCTATGACACTAAAAGTACAATTAATAATTACATTAAATTACATTTAAAAAGAACTGAAAATGTACAAACTACATTTAAAAACAATAACAAAAATTATGCAAACAATTTACAACAAATACAATTAAAACATAAGCTAAAATACATAAAGATAATAATTTTTTTTATTATTTACAACTAAGTTTTTGTAAATGATATTAACAACATAGATTGTTAGATTGTTAAACATTTTAATAATAATATTACTTACCTTAGAAATAGATCTTTTTTGTCAATGATATTCCTGCATCAGAATATTTGTGTCATGATATTAAAAACTTGGTAGTTGTGTAACTTGATATTTTTAACTCAATATTTTGTGCGAATACTGAATCTATACTAATGATGCTGCCCGAAATCTATGCTTTAGGTTTCCCGTGGCTTCAAGCAGTGGGCATTACAAACAAGGGTGTAGCATCTTCAGTCTGATTGATGCCTGAGAGCAGTTTCAATGCCTGAGGACATACACACAGGAGCACTCAACTTGAGATGCCTTTTCTGCATCAGTGTCACAGTAAGCATGCCACAATGCTGCAATTACTCACAAGAATCCTTCTAGGAGTGCTACGAAAAACTATTTGCTAATCCTACTTACCCACCCCAGCATCCAAAGTCCATTATATTTCTCACCATGAACTCAGACTACTGAAGAGGGAAAGGGGATTGGGAACAAGGAGCAGAGCTACTGCCAGATGCTACCTTATTTTCAACATTTTAAAGGAGTCTTTTGTACCAGAATCTTCTGTGGCTTGTTACTAAAAGGGAACTACCACAAGTTATAACCCATGTGTTTAACCACTTGGATGCTAAGGGGTGTGCTAGAATGACCATTGAGTTTCCATTGAAATCAATGGAAACTCCATGACGAGCTGAGCTCGTCATGAGCGTCGAAGGGGTTAAAGAAATGATCTTGAATCTTTTCAACACATCCTTTACATATCCAAATAACTGCATTTACCTGAACAACAAACTTTTCTCTCTCAGCAATTCTTCCTTGCTTTAGATCCAGATCTTACCGTACACGAATGTGATATGATTAACAGTACTTTTCTTGACCCAGTGTAATTTCTAAAATAAATGTATGAATATATTTACCATTAATTCAAGACTAAACAAATTTCCTAACATTAGTGGTTTCCCACTCCTCCAAAATCAATGCATGCGAGTACAGCCTTATCCCCAAAATATGTTGACTCAATCCTCTAAAAGAATATATTTTATTTGCGCAATAAAAGTATGCAAGTTCCAAAAATTAGATTACTTGCATAAGCCTTGTCCAATATAACTAGTTCAGTTCTTTTAATCATTTATAATCTCCATCGTGTCTCTGATCCATAGGTTATGAGCAGGAAGGTAATCAAGAAACAAACAGACAGCAGGCATCAAGGGGTCCAAATAGAAAACAACATACCCTATACCCTCCTTCCACATCATGACGAGGTCAAATGAAGGTTGCCTTGGAGATAATCCGCTACTGCATGAAGATTCTGTAGGTCTACGATCCAATTTGGAAAGGGATCTCCAAACGGCCAGTCTTTTTATATACTGACAATGTAATATGGCCGCTGCCATCGAAATACTGCAAGGCGTGATTTCCTTGTTGTTTTCAGTGAATATAGAGGCCCTCTGGAGATACGGATGGTAAAGGTACTGAGATGGGCGAGATGTCTTGAGGAATGTGTGATTACAGGCTCCACCCCTTTGGATGATCCATGTCACCAAAGATAAAAGCGATATAAAGTAATGAGAAAGTTGGTGAAAATCGTAAGATATGAACCATGAGCACCAACATCGCATGGCTTAGCACGCATGCAACCACTAGCTAGGTTTTTTCCTAGCATCCTGGTCCCGAAGAAAGCTATTGTGACACAGCAAGAGTTTATATTTGCCTGAAACATGTCCACCTAGGATGTGGGAGACTATTATACTCTCACATTGTAGTAATGAGGGCTACACGATGAGTAGGTTCAAGCAGGTTTATTAGGAAGAAGAACAGCTTAACAACCACAGCAGGGAACAGGTATCCTCATCCGGTTCAGTAGACCAGTATGTCTTCAAGGAGAAACATTCCAAGAAGCCAACACTCTACTGAGTGACATAGTGAAATTCCAGATGACATAATGTAATGGAATACCACACACCTCCCCCCCTTTAAAAAAAACAAAAAAAAACAAAAGGAAAGGAAAAAAAAAAAAACAAGATAATGCAAAAAGAATTTAAGTTCTAATAAAATCCTTAAACTTTGAAGGAGCAAACTTAACACGCTCACTACGTCTTAATGAGATATCTTCACACACTACATCTGATTGATTGTCTATAGCAACTTGCGGAACAGGTCGAACATCAGAATTAATAACAACATCAGAATTATTTACGACCTCCTTCTCTAAATTGTCATAAACTTCATGTATACCAGAGAAACCACCTGAGTTATGATCTGAGAAAGGCTTCTCATGTACACCGGAGGAACTATCTGAAACAAGCTTTTTTGGAAGAATAGTCTTTTGAAAAGGAGTAACAAAGGGTTTGCATAAGGAAATTCTTCTCAAATTCCAAATTTTCCCCCCTTCGACTCTGACAGCTTTGCTAAAAATTTCAATTACTTTGATGGGATCAGACCATCTAGAGACATTCTTGTGAAACAAACCACCCATTTTTACACGAACTTGATCACCCACCTTAACACTGCAAGTATTATACTTCTTTTTGGCAGAGTGTTGGATCATACTTTCTTGGTATTTGCCAATTTTATTCCTTAGTGTCTTAAAGTCTACTTCGTAGGGGGTATCATTTTTTAACCACCAGGGAAATAGTCGAGAACCTGGTTTCCTCCCTCGCAATAGTTCAAAAGGGGATAGGCCAGTAACTGAATTGGGAGACAACCGATAAGTTAACAAAGTAGCCTGGAGTGCTTTCTTCCACTTTAAACCACTTTTAATGGCCAATTGGCAAGATTCTTTGATGACTCTGTTGAATCTCTCAACTTGGCCGTTGGCTTGTGGAAAATAATTTGAGGTCCTTTTGTGAATAATACCACAATTTCTGAGAAAACACTCAAACTCGTTGCTGATGAACTGTGGGCCATTGTCTGAAATAAGTTCTTCTGGCAAGCCTTCTCTAGCAAAAATCTCGTCAAGGAAATCAATTACTTGCTCTGAGGAGATCCTCTCAACAATTTTTAATTCAGGCCACTTAGAGAAGTAGTCGATTAAAACTAATGCAAACATTTCTTTACCCGACTGATAACTAAAAGGTCCAATAATGTCAATTGCTAACCTTCGCCAAGGACCATTTGCATATTCAATGGGAGTAGTATCAACAGCCAAACTCTTCACAGATTTGTCACTCAAAGAGCAAGGGGCACAATTCCTGACCCAACTATCTACCATGGCATCAATACCAGGCCACCAGTAGTGTTCTCTGATTCTTCTTTTGGTGGTGGACATACCCATGTGCCCTTCATGAGCTAATTTGCAAATGTTTTCTCTCAAACTTGTGGGAGGTATGATTTTATCTGATCTGAGAATAATGTCTTGACATAACATTAAATCATCCTTAACTTTGTAAAACGATCCTAACTCACCGGAAAGCTTCTTTTCTTCAGGCCAACCTTTAATCAAATATTGCTTAACTAGATTCAAGACAACGTCATTCTCCATAGCTTCTGACCAATTTTTTTCTGAAAGAATTAACGAATTTTCTTAATCTGAAATTATATTGACATCCGCTAATGAGTACGCAACATCACAATCTATGCTGTCACCAACTTCTACACTGGTTGGAAAACGCGACATGCAGTCCGCGTGAACATTTAAACGACCTGGAATATATACAACCTCACAACGGTATTCCTGTAATTTGGCCGCTAATCTTGCTAGACGAGCAGTAAGGACTCTTCCACCACCAGCAGCTAACATGGTGATCAGAGGTTTATGATCAGTTCTTAGAGAAAATTTTGTCCCCCACAAAAACTGTCTGAAATGCTGAGAAGCCCACGTACAGGCAAGTAATTCTCTCTCTATAGTTGAGTAATTCTTCTCGGCATCCCGTAGAGCTCGAGAAGCGTAAGAAACAACAAACTCACCAGATTTATCCTTTTGCATTAGAACAGCCCCTAACCCAACATTACTCGCATCAACACAAACGATACATTCTTTACCCACAGAGTAAGGTTTCAAAAATGGGGCTTCAACAATTCTCCGTTTTAAAATATCAAAGGAATTCTCTTGTTCTTTCCCCCAAACAAATTTTGCATTTTTCTTTAGAAGAATTCTTAAGGGATGCACAATATCAGAGTAATTTTTGACAAATTTGCCGTAGAATTCGGTCAATCCTAAAAATGAAAGTAGCTGTTCCTTTGAACTAGGAGAGGGAGCGCTGACAATATTCTGGACATGATTAACCTTAGGTTTGATTCCATGACTTGATATTTCATGTCCAAGGTACTCAACTTTGTCTTGTCTGAATTTGCACTTATTATATTTCAGAGTGAGACCCTTAGAACGGACTTTCCCCAAAACACAAGAAAGATTCTCATCATGTTCAATATGGTCTTTCCCAAATATCAAGATGTCGTCTTGGAAAGCTATGGCTCCTTTGCATTCTGCCAATAGTTCTTTCATGAGACGCTGGAAGACGGAGGCTGCACTTGCTAACCCAAAAGGCATGCGTAAATACTGAAACATGCCCTCTGGGGTAACAAACGCAGTCAATTTCCTTGAGTCCTCATCTAATTCTACTTGGTGATATGCACTAGCCAAATCAATTGAAGAAAACACTGTAGCGCCTGACAGTGCGGAAATTAACTCTTGAATATTTGGCAAAGGATGTTTATCAACCCATATTTCTTTATTGAGGCTGCGTAAATCCGCACATAAGCGGAGTTCTCCAGAACTCTTAAGAGAAATTACAATAGGCGAAACCCAAGGGGAAGATTCAATTGGTTCTATTATATTTTTGTTTACTAAGTCATTCAAGATTTCTTTTAATTTGGGTCTATAGGCTAAAGGGACATTCCTTACTTTATGCTTGACTGGAACAGCATTATCGTTTAAGACAATTTTATGCTTGAAACCAATATATTTTCCTAGTTTGTCATTAAAAATTTCAGGAAAATTCTTGAGAACACTCTTAGTGAATTCAGTGTTGCTAAATGTGTTCAAGGTTAAGTTAACTAAGGAGTCAGTAACGTGCTTTTCAAGCCGGGGCTCATCAACATAAACTGGCGGAACAGAATTTGGATCGAGTTTGATCCCTAAGGCACGTTGGTGAGGCCAACCAAGAATAGAAACACCCTTGGTAGCGACATAAATTTTAGCTTTGATATCCCAGTTCTTAAAAAACAATTTAGCCCAAAAGAAACCTTCTAAAGCTATCTTCCGTCCTGTGTACCCACCGGGATATATATCTGGACTTGAGAGTTCTCTTATTTTCCAAAGTTGTTCAAAAATGTCTTTACCTATAATGGTGTACCATGCACAGGAATCAACAAAAATTTCAATTGGTTTGTCATCAATGTAAATTGTACAAGAAGGAAAATTATTTTGAATACATTCATCAACAGAAAGTATGCAGTTTAGACTATTTAGGACTTCTTCTTCTTCAAGAGAGATATAATTAACTCTAAGACCAGATCTGCACACGTTGCCAAAATGACCCTTCTTTTTACATTTAATGCAAATTTTATCCCAGGCAGGGCAGCCTTTGTAATTGCCAACATGGTTGGTGCTACCACATCTGTAACAAACTATTGTACTCTTCTTAATAAAACTCTTATTATCACTAGTATTCCTTACATATTCTTTCTTAAAAACAGGTCTAGCATTGAAAGTGTTCGAAGTGGGATTACTGGTATGAGTTTTAACAATGGCCACTTCAACTTCAGGAACATTTCCTTTTAGATTTTTACCTCTTATTTCAGATACAAACATTTGAGAATGTTCTATACCCTTAGCTATGTTCACCACTGCAGCAAGAGTAGTCTCAGTACCCAACCAAAGTCTTTCTTGGATCTTTTTGCTCTTTGTTTTCATCATGTTTTGGTCCCTGAGCACTTGTTCGTATGATATGGTTTCGAAAGAACAAGTGCAAGCAAGTGAGCGTAAAGCTGCAACGTAATCCTCAATTGTCTCATCCGATTTCTGTTCACGTGAGTAAAATTTGAACCTTTCCATCACAGTATTTATTCGTCTACCAAAACGAATTTTCATTTGCTTGGAAGCTTTGCTAAACACATCCATTTCACCGGCATCTTCCAAAGGTGGTAAATTATCAAATTCTTTTATTCCTGCACCACCAAGACAATGTCTTAGAAGAGCAAGCTTTCTTTTTGCTGAGCAATCCTCTTTCTCCAAGACATCAACGTAGGCAATAAACATTGGAAACCAAAGGTCCCATTCTATTGGAGGATCGCCTGCAACCTGAAGAAAATGAGGTGGTGCTGCAATGTTAGACATTTGTAAATAAAAAAAACACAATATTAACAATTAAATGAGCTTGAAACTTGAGTAATAAGAATATTAATGTAATCCAACCTGAAAAACAAAATATTGATGTTTTTGTTGTGTAAATCGCTGTAGTAAAGTATTTGCTAATTTTCATGTAATTGGTGTGCAAATCACCGTAGTAAAAGATTTGCAGAATGAATTTCCTTGACCTTTCAATGTCGTTTTTCTCTGTTTGAGTCACTATTAATTATTCTTAATATAGGCGCTTATCTGTCTTTTTATCGCTTCAAATCGCCATGTAATTCGTGAGTAATAGGAGACTGGAATTGGTTTTTGTGAAAACGTTCTAGTGAATCGAAAATTCGGCTTCAACCTTTACTAAAATGGCCGCCAAGAGCGTCTGCAATGCGCGATGACGTGAGTTTTGACACTTGAAACCAGATAACAGTCTTGGTAAACAAAGGCGATGAAGTGTGATGAAGCGCGGCTCGAGCAAAGTCTCGTGAGAAGCTTAACGAACTTCAATGCGCTCGAGGTGAGTTTTTTGAATTGTAAGCAACAGAGGAGATACGCTCTTAATGAAGAGTGTATTAGAGTATCTAATTCGAAATTCGTAATGCTTTAAAAATTACACCGCTCGATAATGCGGTCGAAAAGTAGAGGCACAGCATTTAAAATCCAGAAAAGTGACTCACGTGACTCTGGAGGATGGCGATGGTAACAAATTAGATCTGGTAGTCGAGGGTGATAACAGCAAGTTCTGGTAGCCGAGGCTGATAACAGAAGTTCCTCACTTTGTAGAAACAGAGAAAACGTTATTTCCAGAAGGCAAAATCCAATTTTGTTGCTTGAAATTAGAAACACAGTAAACGAGTGAACGCTGTCTTCCAAACTGCACTGCTCCCAACGTCGCCAATAATTGTGTAGTAATGAGGGCTACACGATGAGTAGGTTCAAGCAGGTTTATTAGGAAGAAGAACAGCTTAACAACCACAGCAGGGAACAGGTATCCTCATCCGGTTCAGTAGACCAGTATGTCTTCAAGGAGAAACATTCCAAGAAGCCAACACTCTACTGAGTGACATAGTGAAATTCCAGATGACATAATGTAATGGAATACCACACACATCACATACACTATCATCAATTTTAACCATACCCAAGGTAGCCACTATTAAAATATCCTTAAGAGACAGATCACCTGGGGCAGTTTTACCTCACTTACAACTCATGAATTCATGAAAGAACCCGCTCCGCTGTAATTCAGGCATCGCAGCCCCATCCCATGATGCACTAGGCATTTTGGTTGAGAACCTAATGAAGAAGCATGCCACTAACTAGTTTAGTGGTCAAGGGCTCTTTTAAAAAAACAATTATTTTTTTTCTCTTGAGACAGGGGTGAAAGGCATTCTTGACGCTATATATGAGTGGAATCAAACTCGTTTTCATTTAATTGTTATAAGGCGACAACACCTTGGGTTGCACCACAGCCCACTCACTAGCTCTGCCAAATAATAAGTGGGTCTCTTGACTCTAAAGAACTCCCTGAACTGGACAACATAACAGAACATACCAGAACCTACCCCTGATTTAACCTTCGTCGAGTCACCACAACCAATAAAACTATGTCACACTCCGTTTTTAATGTATTCTTGTTCACAGGTACACTTCTTCACTAATTCTTTTAACCATCGCCCCTTTTTTCCACTTATTCTGAAGAAGAAATGCCATGTTGTTCTGTCATTCACAGGGGTGCAAAATGCACACTCCACATCTCTTATGGCATCTTCCAAATTCAATTCACTCCTGAACGCCATTTCCAATGTGACTTTGACGCCATTTCCAATGTGACTTTGACCATCCTGTTTGCTCTCTCCACTGGACAATTTGATTGGGGATTGTACTAAGAAGTTCTGATGTGTTTATTTCCACACTTGTCCAAAAAACTCCTTGATCTGATTGGAAACTGACTGTGTTCCATTGCCTGTGACCAGATATTGAGAGACACGTTCCCTCACAAAAACGTCCCTTCAGTGCTTTTATGCTACTTGCAGTGGCAATTGTTTTCATGAACATCACTTCCAACCATTCAGAATGTATGCCAACAATCGCAGTCATGTACCATTGATTGTGAGGCAACGCCATAAAATTACTAACCCTGGGCGTAGTGTGCTTAGCGGGGCTACACGGCGGGTAATGGAGTTGGAAACAAACTCTGTGAAACTCCACAAAGCTCCACTACGCCACCCGCCTAAGTAAATAAAAATCACCTTACCTCAGCTGTGGCGTCCCCGCGCAGCCCTCCCCCTTTTCATCGCGTTCTCGGTGAAAACTCGTTTTTTACAAGTAGTAACAATTGTTAATAGGGTGGGTGTGAGCTCGCCAACTTCCCTCCGCCACGGAGTGTGTGGAGATTTGCCCACTCTGCGTTCTCCGCGGAACGTAGAGCAGGCAAATCTCCGCACACTCCGTGGGCGGAGCGGAGTTCCCCGTCCACGGTTAAAAATTACCAATAAAGTCCATGCAAAGTTTCTCCCACTGTGTACCTGGATATTCAACATGCTGCACACTCACGTCCACACCTACCTTCAACTTGTTTTCTCCATCCTTACATACTGTGCTAGGAGATATCACACTCCTATATACATCCACCTCTAATCCTGGTCATCAGAACTATTTTTTAAGTCTTTTTTTTTCATGCTCTGCCTTAGATGTCCTTGATGCACCAATGTGATAAATCTATTTCTAACCCCATGGGAAGTCACAAACCTATCTTTCCTCATGATCAGCTCGTCAACACACACTGTTAATTCTTCCACAATTGTACAATACAGTCTGACATTCATTTGTACAGAACTTTCTCTTCCCCCTCCTCTACTCATCACCTTCACTACTTCTTTCAATGTCTCATCCCTTACCATTGCCATTGCTCAATCACTTTTAAAGATTGCATGATTTAAATCTTCCTTATCAGTGGAAAGGCAGCTCACTGCCTCTTTGGTTCAAAAGTTCACAACCAACTCACTTTCACCTGGCAAGTGTTAAAGAGAATCTGTTTGCTAACCAATTCTTCCAACTTGGAATATACTCCATTTTGTAAGTGAAGTTTTGCAAACTCTCAGAAAACCTTGCCAAACTGGAGCAAACATTGTCAATACACTAGTGCAACCAAAATCAGAGTGGCTTATGAACAGCTTGTTACAGTAGGTTGATACCCTAACATAAGTCCTGAAATACTCTGTATGCCAATTTGACTCTAATACCTCCCTTTCAATTACTGGATGTTGTTGTTTTTTTTTAGATGCATGTAACACCTTTGAGGCAAATGGAACAGTCCTATATTCATCAATTTTCTTTTAAGAAAATACAACACTAATCCCATATGTGCTGGCATGTACTGTTATAACGGATCATGTATTTATGTCAAATTGCATAAGCTTTAGCACAGTGGAGTGTGCATAGGTGCTGGGAGATGTGGCAGTGTTTTGGCAGGTTGAGGACCAGTCTTGCAGCAGCGTTTTGGATGTTCTGTAGCTTACAGGTGAGGTTTTTTGTTTATTCCGGTGTAGAGTGCGTTCCCATAGTCGAGTCTGCTTGTGACGAGGGAGTGAGTGATGGATTTTCTGTGCTCGAGGGGGATCCATTTGAAGGTCTTGGGTAGGAGGCGGAGGGTGTGGAAGCATGAGGATGAGACTGCGTTGATCTGTCAGTCCATTTTGAGATCGGAGTCCAGGATGATTCCCAGGTTAAGTGCGTGGGGGTGGGCGGGTTTCCGAGGGCAGGGGGCCACCAGGTTTTGTTCCAGGCGTCGGGGTTTGTGCCCATGATGAGTACTTCCGTCTAGTTGGTGTTTAGTTGTAGGCAGCTGTTTTTCATCCATTTGGCAACGGCTTCCATGCCTTTTCGCAAGTTGTGTCTGGTGCTGTTGGGTTCGTTGGATAGGGAGAGGTTGAGTTGGGTGTCGTCAGCATATGACGCAATGTTGAGTCCGTAGGTTTTGACGATGGGACGAGTGGAGTCATGTAGACGTTGAAGAGCGTCGGGCTGAGGGAGGATCCCTGGGGGACTCTGCAGGTCGTTGGCATAGGGTCTGACCAACTGTGTTCTGCCGGAGAGGAAGGATCTGATCCAGTCGAGAGTCTTGACTGGATCCCTGCGTCATGAAGTCTGTGTAATAGGGTGCGGTGGGACACTGTGTCGAATGCCGCTGAGAGGTTGAGGAGGATGAGGGCTACTATTTCTCCTTTGATCAGTAGGGTGCGGATGTTGTCTGTTGCAGCGAGGAGGGCGGTTTCCATACTGTGGTTTTTCCTGAAGCCGGATTGGGAGGAGTCGAGGATGTTGTGCTCTTCGATGAAAGTGGTGAGTTAGCTGTTGATGGCTTTCTCAATAACATTTGCAGGGAATGGGAGTAGGGAGATTGGTTTGTAATTTTTGAGGTCAGTGGGGTCTGCCAAGGGTTTCTTCAAGAGGGGGTTTACCTCAGCGTGTTGCCAGTCATCAGGGAACGAGGCGGTCGCCAGGGAGCGGTTGACGGTGTGGTGGAATGTGGGTGCGATGGTGTCAGCGGCTCTGTTGAAGATGTGGTGGGGCAGGGGTCATTGGGGGCCCCGGGGTGGATTGACTTCATCGTCTTCTTTGGTGATGAGGGCTGTCCAGCTGTCAATCGTTGGTTTCAGGGTGTCGGGGGTTGTTGGTAGGGGTTCCGTGTGTTCGTTGTCTTCGTCGAAGTTGTCGTAGATGCTCTTGATTTTGTGGTGCAAGAAGATGCTGAGTTTGTTGCAGAGGTCTTGCAAGGGAGGCATGTCATTCGACTCGCTGGTGGGTTGGGCGAACTCCTTGATGATGTGGAAGAGTGCTTTGCTGTTGTGTGCATGTGTGGAGATTCTGTCTTCAATCGTTTTTTTCCTCATTTCTCTGATGAGTTGGTGATGGGTGTTGGTAGGGGCTTTGAAGTTGTTGTGTGCTTCTGTGGTTTTGGTGTTCCTCCAGGTCTTTTCCAGGTAGCGGAGGGAGTGTCCGGACTCCCGAAGTTCAGAGGTGAATCATCTGGCTTTCTTGGCAGGGGTGTTGTTTTTCTTGAGGGGGGCTATGGTGTTGGCGCTGTCGGAGATCCATCTGTGCAGGGTTCGAGCTGCTGTATTCGGGTCGCAGTTTTCCGTGATGCTTGGGTGGAGTTGCTGAGCGACCAGGTAAGCTGGTCGTCCGTGATTTTGGTCTTGGTTTTGTTGTGAAGAGGGGGTTGTGGGTGTGTCCTGCTGAGTGCGTGGGCTCGGTGACGATCCGGCGAAGTCCAATGTTGTTATTGTTATTTTCGGTTTCTATAGCGCCAACTCACCGGCAGGTCTCAAGGCGCTCATGACCAAAGAACAAAACAGCATTTATATAGATCTGAAGAGCAGCGCTGTGTACTATTTAACATGAATCTAGAGTTTCCCTAAATAGAAATGTTTTTAATGCTTTCCTAAAGCGCAACAGATTACCTTCTTTCCGAAGGGCCTCGGGCAGTCTGTTCCAAATTTGAGGAACCAAGGCTGAGAAAGATCTCCCACCCTTTGTTGTCAGTCTAAATCTTGGACAGACTAACAACTGAGCCTCAGATGACCTCAAGGTTCGTTCTGGTTTGTAAATCTGTAGACGTTCCTTAATATAGGCCGGTGCTTGCCCATATATTGCCTTGTGCGCCGTACAAAGGCTTTTAAACTCAGCCCTTTGTCTAATAGGAAGCCAATGTAACTTCCAGAGCAAGGGAGAGGCGTGGGATCTCCTTGGAAGTCTGAAGATAAGTCGTGCAGCATCATTCAGCACAATTTGCAATCTATTGGTCAGGCATATAGGTAGACCCAAATAGAGAGCATTCCCGTAGTCGAGCCTCGAGATGATAATGGCCGAAACTACGGTGCGAAGCATGGATGTAGAGAGTAAGGGGACTAGTTTGCGTAATTGTCTGATTAGCCCAGTACAGGTTCCAACAACCGAAGAGATCTGGCTAGTCATTGACAGTTCACTATCAATTTTAATTCCCAGACTTTTCACCTTATCACAGGGTATTGGAGTGGGACCCAGTTCTTGAGGCCAATATAGGTCACTCCATGGCGAACTTGTAGTTGAAACTACTAACACCTCGGTCTTTTCAGGGTTGATTTTCAATAGATTTGCCGTCATCCAACTGACTACAAATCTAAGGACATCCTGAGCATACTTCTGTGCAGAGACAGTATTGTCTATGCTAAGTAGCAATTGAGTGTCGTCAGCGTAGTTAAAGACTTGACAGCCCATGTTTGCCAAAGAGTCTATCAGAGGTTGTATATAAAGATTGAATAATACAGGGGATAGTGCGGAACCCTGCGGGACTCCGCACGTCAAGTTACCCACCTCCGATAGACAATCCCCCAACTGGATTCGCTGCGTCCTCTCTGATAGAAAGGATTGAAGCCATTGAAAGGCTTTGTCTCGAACACCGAACCTGGCCAATCTATCCAGAAGTAGGGTATGGCTGACAGTATCGAACGCCGCTGAAAGATCTAAAAGTATCAGGGCGCTCGGTTTTTTACTGTCAGCCATCCCTCTAAGCTCATCCAGCACCGAGAGCATCACCAACTCGGTGCTGTGGTGTGCCCGAAATCCCGCCTGACGCTCCTGGAAAAGATGGGGAGACTCCAGGAACGAGGCCAGTGACTTCAGCACATGTTGTTCTAGGACTTTGGACAGGAACGGTAATTGGGAGATAGGCCTATAGTTTTTCAAGATGGTAAGATCGGCTCCTGGCTTCTTTATCAATGGCTTCACTCGGGCTTCCTTAAAACTAGCTGGTACCATCCCTGTTTCCAGTGATTTATTCAGGAGGGAGGAGATCTGATCTTCTAGTATAGGACGTGCCAAGCAGAAGACACTAGGAGGACATGGATCTGCCGGGGAACCAGATTTAGTTTTACTCATGAGTTGGTCAAGACTCATCAAATCTAATGGTGGAAATTGTGAGATAGTGACTTCCAGAGTAGTCTGAGCATCCTGAAATGTATTGGGGCTGGATTTCATGTTCTGTCTAATGTCAGAGAGGATAGTATCTACCTTCTCCATAAAATAATTTTGAAACATGTTACAACTAATTGTTGTTTCAGTATTTTCAGGTTTTTTGCTCAGCTCATTTAGTATTTTAAAAGTTTCTTTCTGAACATTGTCAGCTTGATTTATCCGGGTTTCATAGTACTTAGCTTTGGAAGCCCGGATTAGACTTTTATAAGCATTGAGCAAATTTTTATATTGAGTTCGGTCCCCTTCGTCTTTAGTTTACCACCAGCTTCTTTCCGCTTGACGGAGTTTCTTTTTATGCTCTCTTAAAGGCGGTAGAAACCATGGAGCCCCCTTCCCTACTTATTTTATCGGTGGTAGCTTCTCTGGTGCGATCTGGTCAATCGCTTTCTTCATAATGCCTACTAAATTTCTATAGTCTTGGTCTAGATTATTCTTAGAAACGTTTGGTTTGACCACTTCCGCAAGGCTGTCCGTTAAAGTTTGTAAATCAACTTTTCTCCATTGGCGGACTTTCTTCATTATAGGGGGGGATTTTGTCGGCCTTCCTTCAATAGGTATATTACAGTAAATCAGATAATGGTCAGACCATATACAAGGTAGAATTTCCAGAATAGACACCTTAGGGTCTAAAGTCCAGATAAGGTCAAGAATATGTCCCTTTATATGGGTGGGTGCCCTTACCAATTGCTTGAAGCCTAAAGAGGACATAGTTATGTCTAGACCCCGGGCTCCTGGTTCCTTATGAGCCTTTTCCCAGTGAAGATTGAAATCGCCGGTTACCACTACTTTTTTATATCTAGAGCAGATATCTGATCTCATGGACGTAAATAGATCGTTAAAGGCTGGAGTGGAATTTGGTGGACGATAACCTGAAAGAATCACAGCACACTGATCGACCAACATAATTTTTACTCCAAGAATATCAGCTAGATCTACTGTTTGTTGTGTTGTGAAGGGTGTTCAGGTGGGATGCGGTGTTGGGGACATGTTGGTTGTCGATGTAGAAGTTGAGGTCTCCCAGTAGGGTGTACTTGGTGGATGCGATGGCATGCAGGGAGATGATGTCCGTGATGGAGTTGGTGAATGGTCTGCGGGGTCGGTCAATGAGGGTTCCTCTGAGGGTGGTGGTAGGGTTGGTCTGTATCTTGAAGTGTAGATGTTCCATCATGTCTGTAGGATCGTCGGGGAGTGTGCTAAGGCGGAAGGTGGATTTGTGGACGATGGCGATTCCTCCTCCTGGGCGGGTGTGGCTGTCCTTTCTGGAGAACTTGTTACCTTGGTGTATGGCGATGGCGATGTCCGGTCCCAAGGTGGTGCTGGTCCAGGTTTCGGTGAAGAACGCTACGTCAAGGGTGGTGTTGTCGAGGAGGTCCCAGATTTCGGTGGTGTGTTTGTGGAGGGATCGGACGTTGAGGAGGATGCATTGCAGGGACTTTGGTTCAGTTGTGTTTTTGCAGGTGGGCTTCGCTGGGTCCATGGTCTTGGCGGTGCTGCAGGTGTGCCGGCAGCAGTGGCAGCTGAAGGGTCCATGGGTGTCGGCTGGCGAAGCTAGCTTGCAGTTGTTGTTGCGGCCTGGGTTTGAGTGTGTGGAGTGCTGCTGATCCGTAGCGGTGGCGTTGCGGAGTTCCAGGGTTTCTGGTGCTGGTCGCGGTCGGGTCACGGACGGGCGCAGAGGCTACAATAATGTAGGGGAGGGGGCGGGAATGCGCAGCTGGGAGGCGGGAGCGGGGGCGGTTATGGCAGGAAAACCAGCAAGAAAGAAGCGGGAGGGCCTGTGGGCAAACATACAATGGGCAGTGCACACAGAATACAGGCACAAAACACCAGAACAACAAAAGGAAAAATACAGTGATGACAAGAGTAACACAAGGGGAAAAAAGAAGAAGACACTACTAGGTGTCCCGGAGCGGGTTCGAACCCTTCCTGGGTAGGGCCAATGGAATCTGTGTCGAAGCACAGCACCGCGTAGCTTCTGGGCAGAGGGGAGAGAGCAGACCTCAGACTGGGTCAGAAGTAACAAATCGCGATTATTTTGCAAGGGTGCAAAATCTGATGCAGCTCCCCACTCCGTCATTTCCTCGTAAATATGCCCCGAAGTCTTTTCTAATTGTAAAACCAAAACCCTGGGGCAAGCTATTATCAGTCTCTGTTATCTACTTTACATAGGGCGAATTAGTCAGGAAGTCCACTGTAACTTGATGATAGACGTTCTTGTCAAACATTTAATAAACACCAACATAATGAACAAGAAGTTAAATGGACTGTTATATTCATAATAGTGAAAGACCCTCCAGGTCGTGGTATGGAAAGATTTTTACTCAAAACAGAAGGTTGACCCTGCACGCTTGCAAAAACCGCTGAACTCTGTTTGGAAGCTGCACAACTATCAACGGAAACCTGAGATTGATTCTGGTTCCTACAAATTTAAAATGTGAAAGACAATTTTTAAATGCCCTCTATTTGCTTGACACACAAAGGAGTTAGGTCCTTGTCGGGACTGAGGTTGGGCTGGACCGTTATATAAATGAATGGACTAAAGAATGCCCCAAAACCTTGTATCTGAATTATGTAGCTATTTCACAATGAGACCAAAATGAAAATTAATTAAACCTGGTCAGGTACTTTTATTTATACCTCTCACTCATGTTTTTACTTTTGTAGAAACTTGTTTTTTCAAAGGCAAAAAGAGATATACATTTAAACCATAATATTACAAAATACACAAAATTCATAACAAGACCAAATCAAGAATACATCCACATAACACAACACATTACACATTAAAAATGCAGTGCATCATAAATTGCAAATCAAATCACTTTGCTCCCAGCATTTAAGTTATCACCACACAATGTTGTGTAGTTTCGATAAACCTATAGAGGATCTGCGCGTTTAGACAACATAGACTGTAGGATTGGTGTCCAGACTGATTCTAGACACCCCCACCAGGTATGTTAGCCTGTATAACAGCTAGCTCACAGTGCCTCTAGAAACTTCTCTTACCAAGGAGAGAATAGTTCTTGGTAACTATCAAACATGACAACTCTGTCCCGTCAGGGATCGTGGAAACAGTACAGTACTTTTCACTCTGTCACTTATGCTCCCTTTGTCTCAGAGAGATACACAGAATAAAAGGTGGGGACGTTTTCAATACACGTTTATTGAACCAGTTTCATTCTATTGTAAAATAGGTGTGCTGAAACAACCATGAGACAGAAACAGATATAAATGATTATAAGCACCAACAGAGTACAATGATGGTAGATATATACCATATTGCTAAAACAAAGAATACAAGGTGGTGTAAAAATACATGACAGTAATAATCTGTACTCCTACGATGTGACCCTAACTAGATGTACCTAAGTGTACCTAGCATGTATGAAGGTTTAGAGCCAAGAATCCCTCTAGGATAAAGTCAAACCGTTACCTGAAGTGAGAGACTTTGGGACCCCGTCTTGGCCTCGAGAGGGACGTCAGACCACTGCAAGCTGGAGTGTCTGAGTGCAGGAACCTCAGCGTCTCGTGTCAGTGTGTGAGCTTGGAAGTCCTTTTCTCTTCTGTCTTCAAGATATGGTGTTTATATACCCAAAGTGCGACCCTCAGGGGTTCTACCTTGCTGTGTCATGTCAGACTTAGGATGACGGAAGGAATGACCCTTATACATAGTTATTATGCAGGAGATGGTAGTCCTGCTGAGTTTCCAAGAATCCTTATGCATAATGGATGAGAATAGTTTTCAGGGAAAACACCACTTCCTGTACGCAGTACCGTAACTAGGTGAAAGGTCAGTCCCAAGAACCGTTATGTAGTGTAATGGCAGGGGAGACTATAGTTGAAAGGTTATGTGATTACCTGAGCCTATATTGGGGTACCTATATGATACATAACAACAAGATTTCCAGGGCTTTAAGTGGGTTGAAAAAACTGTTGGGGGGTGGTCTCTCAAAGGGATGTATGCTAGGTAATGAAGGGCATGGCTTAAACATGTAAGATAAAAAAATCTCTGCTGCCTGACTGGTATTTTGCTGCCTTTTTCTGTTATTGCATCCAGATTTATAAAGGAGCACTTGGCATGCACTTAAAACAAGCCCAGACTATTGGATTTACCAATGGTTGTTAGCTGATGAATGAGTAACAACAATGACTTTGTGGTAAATAATAGTGAAAATGCTTTAGCTCTGTCATAAAGTTACTGTGAAATAAATATACCACTCCATTCAAAACATTAAATAAAACTCTTTGTAAAATACTTTTGTTTGTAGTGGGCTTGAAAAAATGTCTAGAAGCTGGAAATACTTGGCAGCAGTTGCCCAGGCCGCAGCGTTATCACTGCAGACCTGTTAATGGTAGAGCCTGAGCCTACCCTGTGCCCTACACCCCTACTGACCTGCTGCGGATCCACCTCCTTCCCCTCTGCAGGTTTAGATCTCTAGCAGGTGATCGTATATCCTGATTGACTCCCTTGTGGCATCTGCGTAATAAAGGACTGTCTCCAGGGTTGCATAAAAGGCTGGTGAGGGCTGGTAGTGCCTTAGAGTGAAGTTTTTTTCATGCACAGGGTTCGGGAAAAAATAAAGGGCCCGATCGAGACCCGTCTCCGGAACTGCCAGTGCTTAGCACCAGTAGGACCCGGCCCACTTAAAGCCCTGACTGTAAGGGAAGACAGCATCACATCGCAGTTCCTTTGCAACGTGGTCGTTACAATGACCGCGTTGTTAGAACGCAATGCCTTCACAATGCATCATACAACAGGTGTTGATTGACTCTACATCCTTTTTTTGATTTTTTTTTTTTAAAGACCTTTATTGTACATTTCCAGTATAACACAGCGTTAGGCCTACAACCCCTCGGGCCGGCCGCAACAGCAATAGAGTTCAGGTATCATCAACAGTATAACACAGCCGCGTGGCCGACAACCCGGGGGTCCGGCGGCGAATGGAAACCAAGCGTACCATAATTCAAACATTTTCAGGTATACGATATGGCTTAGGTCTGAGATTTTCACTTTAACCAAATAACAAAACTTTCCATGTAAATTAAAATCACGTGAAATACCAACATCTCTTCGAAGGTGACAAAATAATCATCCACATTAGCAGTATACTATATATTTGGCAGTGCGGCCATCAATTCGACCCCCACATCACAATGCCCGTCCAGCCGTGGGGCGGAGATAGGCACGTCAGGAGACACAACGACCGACACACAAGGTCCAGGTCCAACCCTCAATCTGAAAGGCACTCGTCTGGGTCAACTCACGGTGGTTCACATATATCCCCCCTGAATTTGTTCCATGCCCCCCAGATTAGCCCCCATTTAGCAGGGCATCCTCTATGGATAAATACCGCCTTCTCGGGTACCATGGCGTCATCCATGTCCCTGCACCAGTCTCTCAGCGTGGGCAGCACGTTAGAGCCCCACAGTTTGGCGATATTGCGTTTTGCAACCATCATTCCCAGTACAACCCAGTCTTGCTGACGATGGGTGAGGTCCCCCGCCTCCCATATGGGTAATAGACAGCGACACGGGTTCGGTATCAGGGAAACAGTTGTGGTTTGGGAAATGGTTCGCATCACGACTGCCCAGTACGTGGCTACACGGCTACAGTCCCAAATGGTGTGGTAAAATGTCCCCCTCTCTCCGCAACCACGGAGGCAGTATTCGTTAGAGGTTCTCCCTATTTTGTGAAGGACCGTTCTGGTGTAGTATGTGCGGTGAAGAACTTTCAACTGAACAAGTGTAAGTCTGGACGGAATCGCCGATTCCTTGGGCGAGGAGAGAGCCACCTGCCATTCTGAGTCATCAAGGTCACCAATATCGCCCACCCAACAGAGGCGCAATTTGGCTAGCATGTCAGGGAGGTTGTTGACCAGCTTCCGATACTTGAAGGATGTCGCTTTGTGGGGCATATGCTCTGTTAGTAGCCTATCCTCTAGAGGGGTAGAGTCCTGTAATTTCGTCCCTGCCGGGATGGCCAAGAGAAGCGCATGTCGTATTTGCATATGTCTGAAATACTCTGATTGGGCCATGTCATGTTTGAGTTGTAGAAAGGTGAAGTCTACTATGTTGTGCTTCCTGCAGAGATCACCCACCACTGAAATACCTATGTCGTCCCATGCCTGGAACCCCTTACTGTTACCCATGAACCCCAATCTGTGTGAGTCCCACAGGGGTGTCATTAGCGTAATGACGTTCGCACACTGAAGGTGTCTATGCGCCCTGTACCAGAGTTGAACCGTGTGACGGGTCGGGCCTATGAGATCAGATGGGACGCTACGACTATACATGTTTCTCAACAGTCCCTTGAGTGCATTCCCCTGCCTATCCGCCAAAAAGGCGGGTTCCGTCTGTGGGGCATGTATCCAGTAATTGATTTGCTTAAGGTGGGCTGCCCAGTAGTACAGTTCAATATTGGGGAGCGCTATACCCCCATCATACCAGTCTTTTACCAGTTTGCACTGCGCAATCCGCGCTGGTTTCCCGTCCCATAACAAAGTAGACACTGCTGCCGAGATAGCCTTAAAGTATGAGGGGGAGACTGGGAACGGCGTGTTCTCAAGGAGATACAGGAAACGTGGCAACGCCATAATTTTGAACAAGGCGGCTTTGCCCAGGAGAGTGAGAGGGAGGGAACGCCACACCATCACGTCCCGATTGAAGCGCTCCAGTGGGGGTTTCAAGTTGAGGGTATGAAATTCGCCCTGGTCGGGAGAAACCTGGATCCCCAGATACTTAAAGGGCCCATCAGTGTAACGTAGCGGACAGTCCGCCGGAAGTGAGGGCGGATCGCCAGCAAGAACATACAAGACTGATTTAGTCCAATTAATTCTATATCCCGAGACCCTCCTGAATTTCTCGCAGATGTTCAGTAGTTCCAGGACAGATTTTTTGGGGGAGGTGAGATACAGAAGGATGTCATCCGCGTAGAGAGATATCCTGTCCTCGCATGACGGTGACCATCTGATGCCTTTGATGGATTGTTCCCACCGGATTTAAATCACCAATGGCTCAAGGACTAGCGTAAACAGTAAGGGGGATAACGGGCAGCCCTGCCTTGTCCCACGACCAAGCGGCAAATCTCTGGAGATATGGCCATTCGCCACTATCTGGGCTAGTGGTCTGGTGTAAAGCAGGCGGACCCACGCGCAGAACTTGGGGCCGAAGCCCATGCGATGAAGCACCGCAAACAGGTAAGGCCACTCCACGGTATCAAACGCCATAGTGGAGTCAAGTGAAAGAAGTACCGCTGGTTCCTGTATGTACTCCCGGCGAGCCAACACCGCCTGCAGACGACGCAGGTTATGCGAGGTATTACGACTTGGCATAAATCCAGACTGATCCGGGTGTACCAGAGTGGCCAAGTGGGGAGCCAAACGCTGTGCCAATAATTTGGCAAGGATCTTTGGTTCAGCGTTCAGTAAGGAGATGGGGCGGTAGGAAGTGCATGCCTCCGGCGCCTTACCAGGTTTATGTATCGGGATGATTGTGGCAAGGCGTTGATCCCTAGGGAGCTCCCCTACCTCCAGACTGTCCACAAACATTTGGAGTAAATGGGGGGCTGTTATCTGAGCAGTGTGCTTCTACAGTTCTATCGGAAGTCCATTGGGACCCAGCGCCTTACCAGACGCTAGTGCGTCGGTCGCTTCCCGTATCTCCTCCACTGTGACGTCTGCCTCAAGCACAAGTGTTGCCTCAGGTGAGAGGCAGGGGATCGTCAGATCTTTAATATATTCATACGCTTCTTCTGTCGAGTACGTCGCCTGGGGTGCATATATTGTCTCGAAGTGATCAGCCTGTAGTTCGACTATGGCTCCGGGGTCCGAGACCAAATGACCCTCAGGTAGTCTCAGCTGAGCAACCACCCTGCCTGCTTTTTCTTTTTGTCAAGCCAGGCCAGCATCTTCCCAGCTTTATCGCCCAGCTCGTAGATCTTATGATGGGAGGCCTGAATTGTGGTCTGTACCATTTCCTTTTGGTACGACAGCCACTCAACGTTCCGCTGTCGGACTGCCCGAGCAGCTGCCGGGGAAGGGTGAGTGCCTTGGTCAGAGATTGCACCCTGAAGCGCGTCCTCAAGGGCGCCAAGCTGATTACGCTGGCTGTGTTTATGGGCGCCAATGGATGCAATTGCTTGCCCACGTATGACCGTTTTATACGCTTCCCATAGGGTACATTGGGAGCCCACGGAGCCTGCATTCTCCTGAAAGTAGTGGTCAGCAGTGTCGGAAAGGGTTTTCCTCAAAGGGGCGCTCAGCAGATAGCCCGCATGAATGGGAAAGACGCGGTTTCTATCGGAACGGTGATTTGTGAATGTGAGTCGTAATGGCGAGTGATCTGATATTCCTCGCGGACGGATGTCCGCCTCCACAATGCCGTGCAGCTCATCACCGGACATTAGAATGTAATCTATTGGTGAGAGGGAGTGATGTGTTGCTGAATAGTAAGTGTATTGCTTCTCGTAGGGATGTTTATATCGCCAGCAGTCTGTTAGGCCAAGGGCATCCAGTAGTCCAGCGAGTCGCCCGCCTCCCCGCATTGTTGCTGTATGTGGGTGTCTGTCCATCGCATGATCTAGAACGTCTTTAAAGTCGCTCCCTATTACTAGCGTCGCCGTCGGCAATGACAGTAGGAAGGTCGCAAGGGCCGTGTGTGCCGTGGCATGAAGGCCCGCTGGGACATACACGGACACAAAGTTGAAAAGTTGACCCTCCCACTGTATCGTCGCAGCTGCAAAGCTGCCCTGGGAGCCAATTTTGGTCTGCTGACACACCATCTGAAAGTTCTTCCGAATAAGTATTCCCGTCCCTCTCGAGCCAGAGGAGAAATCCGCGTGTGCAATGAATCCATACCCCCATCTATCCATCGCCCTTGTGGCAGAGCCTACCAGGTGAGTTTCCTGCAGGAGGACCACAGCTGGGTTGCAACGTTTCAGGCATTGTAGTACTAGGCTTCACCCTATCGCCCAATCCCCTGACATTCCTTGTTAGGACTGACAGAGTCGATGCGTGAGTGGGATGTGGTGCATGATTCTCAGGTGTAGCCGTCACATTTACTGCCATGTAGGTGTGTGTGTGATGTCGTACAGGACAATAAGGGACGAGTCCCGCATCGCACCTCTACAAGGAAGGTGTCCACTTCGAGTCGTATAGCACGTGCCGTGTATCGTCGCATATTACAAGAATTAAAACAATCAAACATTCCCCTCCCCCCCTCCCTGCCTCCCTGATGCACGGGCCTGAAACCGCCCGCCTCCCCAACTTAGCAGAGCGCTTAGTCCCATCCCGACCCATTGTACTTGCTTGCAAGGGGAAAGTAGCTCTGAGACCTCACGAGCAGCTCCACGTGGCCTCACCCGCCCAACATGGAGGGAATTACAAGAGGTACATTGTCCGTTATCCTAAGAGGTTTCGGTCAATGATCGTGCTTGCAGGTGACTACTCTTCCGGGTGTTCTCCGTCCTACAGACCTGATTCTGCAAATAGGTTCTGACTATGACCTTGTGTTGTCTGGTGATCCGTTTGGGGAACTGTCTGTTGGCTGCGGGGACCCCTGTCGTGGCGCCGCGGAGCCTCCACTCGCCTCCAACCATCCAGCCAGTCTCTCGCCGCCTCCGGGGTGTCGAAGAACCAAGCCATATGATTATCCACGATTCTCAGTCTTGCCGGGAAAAGCATGGAGTAAGGTATCTCTTTGGCCCGCAAAGCTTTTTTACATCTGTGAAAGTCTTCCGTCGCCGGGCCACATCAGCCGTATAATCCGGGAAGAAGGCAATAGTGGAGTTCAGTATTTTGACAGGTGCAGAGACCCTGGCTGTTTGAAGTATGGCATCCCTATCACGGAAGTTAAAGAGTCTAGATAGCACTGGTCGCAGTTGTGCCCCCGTTTTAGGCTTCCCACCGGGGACTCTGTGCGCTCTTTCGACAGAAAAGAAATGGGAGAGGCCCTTCGGTTGCAGCTTCGTCCTGATTAAGTCCTCCACATATAGATCCATCGATTGTTTGCCCTCCGACTCCGGAATGCCTAAAATCCGGACGTTGTTCCTCCTCGAGCGCACTTCCTGATCGTCCAGACGTTCCTGTAGTTTTCTGGTGACCGCTTCCATGCGTTCTGCAGCGAGCTGTAGTTTCGAAGTTTCTTCCACTAATGATTTGGTGACTACCTCCACCTGCGCCACATGCTCCGTCATCTTGTGGAGATCCGCCCTCAGTAGGCGTCTGTTGAGATAGACCCCACCGTCGTCTGGACGCTGGAGAGCATCTTCATCAGATCCTCTAGTGTCACTCTTTTGGAGCCATCACCCTCTGGACTTTTGTCTGTGGACGTGCGACCTTCCGGGTGTTTCACGGCTTTCTTTTCAAAGGCGTACTTCTCCAGCTTCGACTGCGCCGCAGTTTGCCTGGGACCCCTCCCCGCCATAATGACTGTATGTTGTCTCGGTGTTGGGCCCGCTTTATTATTGAAGAGTATGGCTATTTGTACTCCGTTCCAGGCTGTGGGGAGGTGGCAGTAAAGACGGCGGCAGTAAAAATGGCGGCCGGAAAATGGCGTCGCCGCCCAGGGTCCTTATTCTGCCGCAAGGGGATCCGTTGTAGGGGCCTATGCGAGGAGCTCACTGTCCACACACTTCTAACTGCCTGCCAGCACTCACCGTCCGTTCTCCAGGCGGTATAATCACGTTGTCGCACTGCCCACTCTAAGCCCTACCACACACAGTCCCGGGCTTCGCGACAAATGCTGGGCTTCTACAGCGCTTGCAGCGCCGCACCAGGCACAGTAATGTCGGTCCCAGGGGACATCGCGACGGTCCCTCCTCGCATCAGCGCCCGAGCCCTCACACCAGGCAGACTGCAGTATTCAATCCCGGGGAGAGGCGGGGGCAGGCGCCGCGGTCGCGCACCGCCCGCACAGTAGCCTGTCAGACCTCCCGGTTCCGGGGTTCTCTATCGCCGGGGCTGCAGATCCTCCACCTTCACCGGTAGCAGCGACATCAGGCGGATGGTGTCCCCGGGCAGGCCCTCCTCCGGTCACACGCAGGTCGGCCGACAGTACCGACCGCAACCGGTAAGCGGTATCTTCCGGCCGGGCTCCCCGACCACAGGGCACTTCCGGTCGGCTCGGAGATCAGCGGCAGGACAGTGCTCGGCGGACGTCTCAGGGCCCTCCCTGTCTCCTCGATGTATCTTCGGCTGGCGGCTTTCAATTTCACCCGGGATAAGACCGGAACGCACCTCTCAGTTTCGGCACTCCAGTCCGGTTTCAGATGGCACCATGTGATGGCTGGGCAGACGGATTAATGCAAAAGGGAGCCGCTTCGACCTCAGAGCTCCTGAACTACGCCGCTATCTCGGTCGTCTCGTAGCCACCCCCCCCGACTCTACATCCTTTTACCATCCTGTGTTTGTGAACCATGCTCCTCTCGGATGTAAGGCTTGCCCCCTGTAGCAACCTGTTATTGACCTGCTTATTTCATTACTTGCTGTGTACCACCTGTCTGTGATTATTGTGACTGTATCTGTTTGGTATTCTTATATGATATTGTTACTGGCTCTGTATTCTCCCTCTCTTTTCGCGGTTTATCATTTGTATGTGATTTTTGTGACTACAACTGTTTGTCATTCTTTACTGGAGTATTACTCTCCCTTTCATCCTTTTGTAAAGCGCTCTGATATTCCTCAGGATCTGGTTCGCGGTATATAAAACTTTATAAAATAAAAATAAATAAAATAAAAAGTCATTACATCAACTTGCTGTAGGGGGGGCGCTCTAACATAAGGAATAGTAAAATTTACTATTCCAACACCTTCCCTATGGTTGCGCAGGCTGGAGTTGGAATAGTAAATTATACTACTCCTAAGTGGAGAAGTGTGGCTCAATGGTTGGAGCGGCAGACCCTGATGCAGAGTTCTAGCCCGGGACCAGGGTTCAATTCCCCGCCTCGGTGGGTCTTGGGCTCAAAATTCCACGGACCTGACAATTCTTGCCTCGGTGCCTATTCCAATCATGGAGTCCCACTCTGCAACTCTGGGCAATAGTTTGCTTAATCTCCATAATGGCCCCCATAACGCTAAGGATGCCTGGCCTCCACCTTGGGGGTGCCCAGGAGTGGACACCTCTCAGGGAAAGCCAGGATGGGTTCCACAGCGGTATTAGTACAAGCGCCTTGAGGTCCTTGCGGGTATCAATTTACATTTTAAGTCCAGCGCACTCCCCTACAGCAAGTCGATCTAATGACTCGTGTTGTAAAGGTATCGCGTTCTAACAAAGTGGTCATTTGTAACGTCAGCTTTGTAAAGGAACGCGATGTGCTAGCATGAGTAGTAACATGCTATATTCGACTTAAGTATCCTGTATTCATCTCTCAGCACTGACTGCCCTAAGCGTGGTGAACTTTACATAGGGTTCAGCGGCAGAATGCAAATGGCATCTAAGTTGTCTGGTTGGTTCTTGCTTCAACAATCCTGACTCAGGAGGTGATAGGGATGTCTTTCTTTTAGTATAGAGTACTATTTTGTAAGTGCACACCTTCCCTTTTTTTATGAATAATTCAATTATGGCTGTAACTGCAAATGAATGCGTGCATGAACAGCGCCGTGACCGTCCCTTTTCACAGCATTTCTTAAAGATCCTTCCAACAAGGGCACCATTTGTGCCCCCTGCTGCTGCACTGCTGCAATAGGAAGACATTCCTCCGAAATATACCATATTATTCTCTGTAATCCGTAGTATTCCATTGTAATCCAATAAAGTAATCCAATTTATCCCAGTTTATTAAATCACTGCGGAAACAGCCTGATGGTACTGGAATGTTTATTATGCATTTTCAGATATCAGATGTCGCCAAAGTAAGCTTAAACATTGATACGTGCTTTTTTACATTCCTTCAAGTCAGCAACTTGTAAAGCCCAATGCATTTCGAACCCTTATAAGTTCTTCCTCAGGGGCACTGTAATAAATCAAAAAGGCTGTGTAAACAATGAGACAGAAACACAAAGCGTTTCCTACCTCTAAATTTCACGATTGTCAGAAATCTCACCACTAACTTTACCAAAACCCACCCTCTATTGCATTCACCTGTGAGCTCGTGAGCTCCCCTGTATAATTAATCAAAGTGAACTAAAGTCCTCTCCCAAACCCTTGCGGTCTGCGGTCATTAAAACAAAAAACATTTCCCAATAATCAATCCTGTTTGCTTGCCAAGTGTTCATAACAACTGTTCATAAAGAAATCAGACATGATATCATGCAAATGCTCTCCCCTTTCCCCATGCTGTTTAATCATTCTTACGAATACTACGATGTTTCCCTTTACCTCATTGTCAGAACCGTGGCTCCAAAAATATGCATGTCTTCTTCCGTGTGAAACGAAAACAAATAAACCAACCTCCCACCAAAATCTCCTTTAAATGCTGCTCGCCCATGTGTGCAAGATAAACCCTTGATTAGCACAAAACCCCGTGACCTCTTCCGTTCGCAATGCTAGGTTAAACAGAAAACTCACATTCCCATCAACCACTACTTCGGTGCTCAAAAAAACTGTAACCAAACCGCTATAACTGCATCCCTGCTTTTCAACATGACCACTAAATAAAATAAATGTGAGCAAAACATATTACGATTATTTGCTGCATAAATAAACATCTGGACTATATTAAAGCATGTAACCAGGCTATGCAAAAACAAATTATTCAAGCAGATTGTTCATATCATGATTAACATCGGACTGTGTACACGACATGATGGAAGAGGACATTAATTTGTTTTTGCATAGCCTGGTTACATGCTTTAATATAGTCCAGATGTTTATTTATGCAGCAAATAATCGTAATATGTTTTGCTCACATTTATTTTATTTAGTGGTCATGTTGAAAAGCAGGGATGCAGTTATAGCGGTTTGGTTACAGTTTTTTTGAGCACCGAAGTAGTGGTTGATGGGAATGTGAGTTTTCTGTTTAACCTAGCATTGCGAACGGAAGAGGTCACGGGGTTTTGTGCTAATCAAGGGTTTATCTTGCACACATGGGCGAGCAGCATTTAAAGGAGATTTTGGTGGGAGGTTGGTTTATTTGTTTTCGTTTCACACGGAAGAAGACATGCATATTTTTGGAGCCACGGTTCTGACAATGAGGTAAAGGGAAACATCGTAGTATTCGTAAGAATGATTAAACAGCATGGGGAAAGGGGAGAGCATTTGCATGATATCATGTCTGATTTCTTTATGAACAGTTGTTATGAACACTTGGCAAGCAAACAGGATTGATTATTGGGAAATGTTTTTTGTTTTAATGACCGCAGAGCGCAAGGGTTTGGGAGAGGACTTTAGTTCACTTTGATTAATTATACAGGGGAGCTCACGAGCTCACAGGTGAATGCAATAGAGGGTGGGTTTTGGTAAAGTTAGTGGTGAGATTTCTGACAATCGTGAAATTTAGAGGTAGGAAACGCTTTGTGTTTCTGTCTCATTGTTTACACAGCCTTTTTGATTTATTACAGTGCCCCTGAGGAAGAACTTATAAGGGTTCGAAATGCATTGGGCTTTACAAGTTGCTGACTTGAAGGAATGTAAAAAAGCACGTATCAATGTTTAAGCTTACTTTGGCGACATCTGATATCTGAAAATGCATAATAAACATTCCAGTACCATCAGGCTGTTTCCGCAGTGATTTAATAAACTGGGATAAATTGGATTACTTTATTGGATTACAATGGAATACTACGGATTACAGAGAATAATATGGTATATTTCGGAGGAATGTCTTCCTATTGCAGCAGTGCAGCAGCAGGGGGCACAAATGGTGCCCTTGTTGGAAGAAAGTTTCTTTTAGTATAGCCACATGAGATTGTGTTAACAGTTCTGTTTTATTCTGTGGGCTCTACTGTTTATTTTCCCATAGTTGGACAGAACTAACTGCCACCCAATACTCAAACGAGTATAATGGGTGCACTGCAACACACTTCACTTAAGTCACCAGCATTGTGTCTGATGTTTCCTTCACCTCTCTACAACTAGTGTAGTGCGTGAATGTCGTTCCCGACCCTCATCTCCTGTATTTAACTTGGGGGCATATTACCAATGGGGGCGATAGACAATTATCGCCAATTAAGCGACCTTTTTTGGCCGCTAAGCGGCGATAATTCTATCGCCCTATTAGCAAGCTCAACTATCGCTAACTGATGTTAGCGACAGCTTGTAGACGATAGCGAGCGGTTTGGGGCCCCCTTTGCGTGTCAGCGATGTTTATCGCTAATGACTTGCAAAGTGAGCGTACCCAACCCGTTAGCGACTGAAAGCAGTCGATAACATCGCTATTGCCTATTAACAGGCAGGCGTAGCGTTGGAAATATTCGCGCTAAGCGCGAAAATCTCCAAAAATAACGCCTGCTTAGACCAGTTCTTAGCCATGTTATCCAATGTGAGGTGGATAACATGGCTAAGAGCATTTTGTCGCTAATGCGTGAATATCGCTGTATTCTCAGCGATATTCACGCTATCGCCGGAAAATTTATCGCTCTGGAGATAAACGTTGCTAATAGCACGTTATCTCAGCGATAATTTCCGGCGATGCTTAGCGATAAAAAATTCGTTGCTAAGCCTAGTTAGCAATAAATATCGCTAATCGTTGGTAATATGCCCCATGCTTCTTCTCAAATACCTTCATAAGACCCCAAATAAGTGATTAAGATTCTAAAAGTATGCACTTTGATCGAATTCATTAATGTCCCGCACATTGTAAGATGCTTTCACATCACCTTGTAGGACGGTCACATCAGCCGAAGTCCTGAGGAGACAATAAAAAACAAGCATTTACAATGCAACGGTTTTGCCTTTGTAAAAGTTAGAGCTATTGGCATTGTAAATGACAAATTTTTTATTTATGTGTTCGTTTTGAAAACAGATAAATAAATGGCATTGTCATTTACAATGGCAATAGCCTAATCTCTCACAAATGCCACACACCCACAGAGAGCCCCCCCACACAGAGCCCCTCCACACAGAGCCTCCCCACACACACACACACACAGGGCCCCCCCACACACACCCACACAGAGCCCCACCACACACACCCACACAGAGCCCCCCACACACACCCACACAGAGCCCCCCCACACACTGCGAGCCCCCCCCCACACACAGAGCACCCCCTCACACTGCGAGCCCCCCCACACACTGCAAGCCCCCATCCACACACTGCGAGCCCCCATCCACACACTGCGAGCCCCCATCCACACACTGCGAGCCCCTAGAGAGTAAAATACATAGGATCGGCTCAAGGGTCGGCTTTAAAGGGTCAATGTGTGGGACGTGATGAAAAAAAACACTTTGCCTGTTTCATCCTGGCCCATCTGCCAGTGCCTTAGTGTCCGGTAGGCCAGTCATTCACCAAGTTGAACAATAATTCTCCAACATTACTGGAAAGCTAAAAGGCAACCAAGGGGAAGAGGGATCTGGCCGCAACAATTTAAAAAAAAACATGTTTAAGACTAAAGTACGAATTTATTGTATGTAGTGCAACTTCCTGCTAGTCCTAGCTAATTTCATGTACTTTGCAGACAAACAGCTCCTTTTTAGTCATGCCATGCAATGCAGTTTAGTTACAGAGAAACCAAAATAATCAACATAGGGCGATTGTGAACGTAGGCATGGTTTATCCCAGTTGCATTTCTCTCTTGAGGTTGTAACTGGTAAGACTTCAGTCAGAATCTACTCTCCCAAGACTACAGAAGATAATGAAATCTGGCCATTTTATTTGGGAAGCCGGTCCTGGTAATGAACAACTAATTCACGGATGAAGAGAGCATCAAAACTGGACGTTCAAGTGCTGAGCGCACACCCATGGAATGACAATATCTCTCCAACACAAACTCATTATATAAAAACGTGCCGCAAAGCCTAGATCGAGTACCACTATGTTGAGGAGGGGCTGCAAGTACAGTGCTTTAAATGGGCAGGGAGCCTAGATCGAGTACCACTATGTTGAGGAGGGGCTGCAAGTACAGTGCTTTAAATGGGCAGGGACTGTCAGGTACGGAGTACCTGCACTTCTTTATTTTGAGAGGGAGAGCACCTATACTTCTAAACAAAGGCGTAATACTTTTAAGTGGAGAGTGCCAGCACTTCTCAGAAGTAAGAAAGTCCTCTGCTACAGGGTACCTGCTCTTCGATTTTTCCATTTCAAGCACTGAGCATGTGAGTGATGGACGTCAGAGCTACATAAAACAAAGAAAACAAGTGCAATGCAATACAAGTCCCAAAAAAAACGAATAACTTGACTATTCGGTCGAGCATAGGAAGGTCTCACAGCCCAGGCTTCCAGTCTCAATGAAAATTATTATGGTCAAACCAGTGTAAAAAATATACGGGGGGGGTTCTCCTTAATGCATAATACAGACCTTTGCTTAACAAACAAACCCAACCAGCGAATCCAAAAACCATAAAGATTAGCACGAGCCTGGCGCTATCTCCCCCCCCCCTCCCCCCCCCCCCCCCGCCCCCCAATTCGAACCAATAAAAAGTGTATAAGCGCAACATGTCGGCACTACGCAGAATACCAATGAATAAATTAATACACACCTAACTAAAGAAATGTGTCTCTGCTTCGCAAGCGAGATCGCGGTACGTACCTAGCGTTTCATCAATCATTGCAGGCTATCTAAGCGCACTGAAGTGCCTGGAAGGCAGCGTGTTGGTGCTACGCAAAACACCAGTAACTGCATTAATGTGTCTTTTACTGGGTAGGAATACAGCATGGCGAGCCTAGCTCCCTCCATCACTCCAGATTCACAAAATATTCTGATGACCACTTTGATGTTCTACAAAATACGAACCAGTAGTCTAGTAATATTTATGTGCATCCTGCTGGAAAACACGAGAGTGCACTCTGCTCTTCTGCTCTGGAACATCGTGCGCTTTGTTGGCGCTATACCAAACAGCAACACACAGTGGAATCATATAGATGCCGACATCTCCTTTGCGATGGTTCAGCACATTGACAGCACCGACCACACAGTCTGTGGGTTGCATAAGGGTCGGGATCAGAGAGATACGATGTTGCTTTCATTTTTAAACCGTTTACATATGTGTCTGTATTTTTGCCTATAAAGCGCTGCGTTTCGCCGAAGGCAGCTCCAGGAGAGCCAAACAGAATACACCAAACAACCGACCATTGAAGATATCACAGAAAGAAAGGAAAGATTAATAAAACAGTAACAGCAAGATCACACAATGCACCGTATGGATGTCAGTAATTTGTTATTATAGTTCTTTACTGTTTATATTGAGGTGTCCCTGGTTTGAATTTTTTAGAGTAGTAAACCAATGCGACGTGTGTTGTTTATTGAGTGCACAGTAACTTACACCCACATCTGGAAACTTGTGTAATAGTAGCGCAATGGAGCCGTTCGTTTCTAGGCGCATCTAGGCTCAACGGGGCAATCGCTTTATCACAAACACGCGCTTCGTGTTGGTGTGCGCATCATTTGTAAATGCTTCTGAGCACGAGAACGGGGTCACCGGTGGATGGCTTTATTTGCCTGGGCTCACACACTTTTGTTCTGTAAAGTCGGGATTAAAACGAGCCCTTCTGGTTCCATAGCCGCCAGACCCTTTCAACCGCACCCACTGCAGAGTGGTCTCTGCCACAAGAGAGCAGGCCTGCTGTGAAGGGGGCCCGGAGGGTAGCGAGTGGGGGAGGGGTCGTCACACTAGCAGGCGTGTGTGTATGTGCACGCATGGCTGGTGGTGCACACCCCTGGGTCTGATGACGTGCCGGGGCTCCTCTCTGTGGAATGCGCTCATACACGGCCCGACCACTGTCCTCGGGCCCGGCAAGGACTGCGTGTGAAGCTTCTGGGCTCTATATATCCAAGAATGCGGCGTAATGGGAAAAACAAACAAATTAAAAAAAAAAAAACGAAACTCCGCCCACCGCCGCGATGACGACATCGCAGAGGCGGAGAGGGAAAAAATGTCAGGAACGCCCCCGAATCTGGTCCGGCCTTGACGGACAGATCCGGCTCCCAATGGCTAGCCTCCATTTATGGAGCTAGCCAATGGGAGCAGGGGGCGAGGAGGGGGCGAGTCCCTGTTCCCCACTGTAAGACATAAGATTTTGCTAGCGCATGCGTACTTCGTACGCATTGCCAGCAAAACCTAAAAATGAGGTGGAAACATGTCGACGACATTTAAGCCAAGAACGTTTGGATTTAGAAAACATACCTCGGAAGAACTTTGTTGAACGGACAAGGGTGTTTAGTTGCTGGCCCCTTTCTTACTTTCCTGTCCAATCTTTGATTGTTCATACATTCATAGTGGTGCTACAAAAAAGTTCATTGATTGGACCCCACCACACGTGTAAATAGAGTAATTTGGACAGTTGTCCATGAATATATGTTTCCATGCATTTCAGATGATCTAAAATGCTATGCTTCACTTTATTTTGACTCCTTGGGATTCACGCACTATCACTCACTCAGGTGTGAGCACACGAGTTGTGATTGAGGAACGATTGACATCCCCAAGTATTTTAATAATGTACTGACTTTTTTTTTTAATGGGGTTCCATTCTATAGTTTCATAATTAGGTCTTTAAAAAGTGAGACACCTGTTTATTGTTATTTGCAATTTATTTTGTAGGAGCTAACTGAATGTCCAGTTTAGTTTTTCTAAAACCTCAATGAAGTTAGGAGCCGAGGCATTCCTTCTCTGGTACATATTGAGCCTGTTTTTCTTGTGCAGTTAACCATCCAAGAGCAGAGCTGGTTGACTCCAGGCAGCTGCCTGCTGGTGTCCCGGAGCATCTGGTGTTGTTTGAACACTGATAATACGGTCATCTGTGTCACCTCTTATCTCAGTGGCTTAGGGTTGAGTCGCTGCTACTGTATTTTATCAGCATCAGACAGCAATTACAGAGAGATGAAAGCTGGGTAGAGCTTGAGCTGCACAGAGAATCCCAGGGCAAGACTCTGGTGCCACCAGGAACATGGGATCAAGTCGTGGAAATAGATTAGAACATTCCTTTCTTCGGATCTCACTTGCATGGTCACCACCAACATTACATGTTACACTTGGAAATCTGCCCCCACCCCAGTCTCGGAGTATTTATGAACATTTGCACTAGTTAAAGGTTTTTAGGTTTACTCCCGAAAGAGGTTTGTAAATTCCGTCTTATGACCATGGGAGGCATCATCACATGTATAATTGCACAAAGTGTATGTTGGATGGAAGTCCCCTGCATAGCTTATTTATTTATTTCATTTCAAATGTTTTTATATAGCACGAACATGACCACCGAGGGTATAAGAGCGCTTTACAGTTTATACATCCAGAAAGGGTACAAGCAAACAAAAACATAGTCTTATAGAGTCCGAAAATCCATTAACCAGGCAGCTGGGCTAGCAGTCCACGACAAAATCCCCATATCAAATGGTGTCGCCCGACTGAGGCAGAAATGTCTTCATCAGGAGCCCTTTGACTTCTGTTTTTTAAGAGGACAGTGGAAGGATTCACCCTGATTTCGGGGGGAAGGGTGTTCCAGATCCTCGGAGCCGCCCCTGAGAAGGCTCGATTGTAGGTCTTAATTTTCTTGAATTTTTGTCATTTGAGCAATAGGGTGCTGGCACTCCTGGAGGCTCTCGAACCCCATGAGAGCTCTAGTTTCTGAGCGAGGTATTGAAGTATATGGCTTTGTGTACCATGCATGCGATCTTTAGCTGTATCCGAGCTTCATGTGGAAGCAAGTTCTGGGCCATTAACTCCGGAGAAATATGGTTGAATTTTTTGGTACCAGTTATGAGACTAGCAGCAGAATCCCTAAGAGGAGCTGTCATCACTCTGGGCAATCCACAAAGTGTTACACAACCACAGTCCAGCTTTGAAATCACTAATGCTGCACTGCAACCTTTAGGTCGGGAGCAGGGGGATAGCGTTTGATTTTCCTTAGGATGCTGAGTTGGAAGTTTGCTTCTTTGGTGAGGGTACTGATGTGCTTCTGCATGTTCAAAATGTCGTCTAACACAATATCCAGAGAGGTTACCGAATCAAAGAGGTGAGGTCTACAATTGAGAGCAGTAAGCTGATTCAACCATTGTTCCATGACCAAAGATTGCTTGCGGGGTGAGATTAGGAGGAATTCCATTTTGAGAGCATTTAGCGTCAGGTGGTTACGTGTCAGCCAGCTTTGTGTGTCAAGGAGGACTGATTTGAGGGACTGGAATGTCCTCGGGGAGGCGATCTTCAGGTATAGTTGGGTATCATCCGCATACATGTGGTAGTGAATGCTGGATGCTATCAGAATTTCTGTCAGTGGCCCTTTGAACAGGTTAAAGAGCGTGGGAGAAAGCACTGAGCCCTGGGGAACACCAGAGTGACTGGCAAAGGATGAGACAGGGATTGGTTCACATTGAAGCTTTGGGATCTGTTATGAAGGAATAAAGAGAACTAGTTTATAACAGGCCCCATTGTGTCTTCTAGGAGGTCAATTAGGTTATCGTGTTTAACAGTATCAAATGCTGATGAAAAGTCAAGAAGGATCAGTAGGCACAACTCATTATGGTTCAACATTCTAAGCGCATCATCGACAATGTGCGTTAGCGCCGACTCTGTACTATGGCCCGGGCGGAAGCCAGATTGGCATTGGTCCAGGAGTTGGAAATGATTGATGTGATTACAGAGTTGGGCGAGCACACATTTCTCCAGGAGCTTTGCCAAGGTGGGTATGTTAGAGATTGAGCGAAAGTTGTGAAGGTCAGTGGGATCAGCAGATGTTTTTTCTTTGTATCGGGGTAACTTGACCACCGATTTAAGGCAATTTGTAATAGCACCTTGCCGAAGTGATGCGTTGATGATTGTAGTCCAAAGAGTTAGTAAGGATGTGTTGTTTTTGGGGAGGTGGGGCTGCGCAGGGACTGTAGGATGAAGCCCTAGGTGAAAGGAGGGTGTTCAGTGGACTGATCGACAGGTAATCAAGGCAGAGCGTAATTCAGTTTCAATCTTAGTGGTCTTATCAGTGAAGAAATCAGCAAATTATTCGCAGTTCGGCAGTGACTCTTGACCCAGTGACGAGAGATTTGGATGACTGTTAGCATGGGACTTGATGAGTTCGAACAGTGGGTGGGTTTTTCGCTAGCTCCTGCTGATTTCTGAAAAAGGCGGCCTTCGGGCATCTGATACGTTTATTGTATATGCTTCTTAGGGATCTCAGATGGTAGAGATGTAAAAGGGAGGGATAGGATTGCCACGACCTTTCTGCAAGTCTTAAATTTCTTCTTTTGGAATTAAGACTATCATTGAACCACGTTTGGAGATTTTAGAGGATATTCTTTAAGCTTTAGAGGTGCAACTGAGTCTAGAACATTGAGCATTGAGTGGGTGTAGTGGGCTGTAAGGTCGTGGCGTCCGACATGTTCACGGGAAGGGGCAGGATGTTCTCGCAGAGAGCAGTCAGATCTTGAGAGTTGATGTTCCGTAGACATCTTTTCAACTGTTTAGGGTTTTTAGGCTGCACTCTGCTTGCTCTTATCGACTTCAGGACGAAGAAGGTGATGCAATAGTGGTCTGATCAGTCACACGATCGGAACGAGTCCAGAAGAATGGAGTTGGGCTTACTAAGGACAAGATCTAAGGTAGCTCCTTTGATATGAGTGGGTCTGTCACAGATTTGGATTAGGTTGAGGTCTAGTAGGAAGGATTTAAGGCTATTGACCACCACATCATTCCCATCATTCCTTGATGTTGCTATGCTTTCTGACCATGCCTGTGCATGGCTCTCCAGTGAGATGCTAGATGCTGCACATGAGGGGGTCAGCCAGGTAACTTTCATGTAGCTGCAGGCAGCTCACCTGCTAGCGCGAGTCCAGCCCTTCCAATTTTCCTGTTTGTGATAAACAATGCCAGCTTGGCTGAAGCCTCGGCACGGAAGCATGAATGCAATTGTAATAAATACATGCGCATTTCCGTACTCTAATTTGAAGACCACTCTGATGTTATTGCGAGGGCATCACAATCGTTGGTGCTTCAGCACAGCTGATTCCTGATAGATTTGGGGGTCTCTGGTTGGCACAGGTAGGTACTTGTGACAAGCAGGGACCCTCTCCTATAGTCAGGGAAAGGGGGATTACACACCCAAAATAACCCCTGCTCACCCGCTAGGTTGCGTTGCGGGAGCGGCCAAGGCTTTATTTCAGAGGCGTTGTAAGTTAAGCAGTTGTGACCACATACAGTAACCCAGTGACAACACTACAAATGGACACCACACCGGTTTTATATAAAAAATAAGTAGTCTTTATGTAGAGTTACCACAAGACCATAAACAACAAAAATACACACTATGATTACTTTAAGATGGTAGATTTAAGCTTAGTTCAGTTCAGTTCTTAGATGCGACACTCTGCGTTAATGTACCTTAGGTTGCGTTGCGCTTCCACGACAAGCAATGTCGCAGCGATGGGAAATGAGGCTAAGTTCAGATACAAAGAAATAAAGACGTGAAGATCTTCCAGATGCAGCACGCTTCTCGGGGATGCGCGAAACTCTTGGTTCGATACGTGGACTGCAGCGGCGACATCCTTACGATGCGACGGCAACAGCTCCAGCGGCGACACTCTTTTCCACGATGCGTGAAGCTTCCGCAAGATGCTACAACTACAGCAGCGACATCCAAGATGCGACAGCAGCAGCTCCGACTGCGACGCGCTTCTCGGGGATGCGAGGTGCTCTTGGTAGATGCGATGCAATGCGACAGTTCCAGCGGCGACACCCTCCTTCTTCCAAGTTGCGACGGCAGGCACAGCGACGGCGACGCACTCCGACCTCGTTGCGAGATTCTTCCCCTGATGCGGTGCAGTGCGACAACCACAGCGGCGACACCCTCCTTCTTCGGAGTTGCGACGGCAGCAGCAGCGACGGCGACACGCTTCCTCTTCATTGCGGCACGCTTCTCTCTGATGCGGGCAGTGCGACAGTTCCAGCGGCAACACCCTCCTTTCTCCGGAGTTGCGATGGCAGGCACAGCGACGGCGACATGCTTCTTCTCGTTGAGTCGTGCTTCCTGCCCCTTGTGACCCGCAGTTCCTCAGAAGGCCCAAAACAGCAGCAGGCACTTCCACAAGAACTCTGGGGAGCTGGGGGTGACGTCTGTTGTCCCTGAGACTTCAGCAGGAGGCAAGCTCCTTTCCAAGCCCTTGGAGATCCTTCACAAGTTGAAAGCAAAGTACACAAAGTTCCTTTCTCCTTCCTTTGGCAGTGAGGCAACCACTGCAGGCCAATCCCCCAAGCAGCACTTCAGCTTGGGAATAGTCTCTCCTTAGTTTCTTCAGGTTCCTCTCCTCAGTAAAGGTTTCTTCTTGTTGTCCAAAATTGATCTAATTTCTTGGGATCAGGGTCCCAATATTTATACCCCAAAATCCTTTGTTCTCTGAGGGGAGAGGGGCCTGTGGCTAGTCCAAAACCAGTTCCTTAGCACTTTGTTTTCCAGACTTCTCCTCTCCTTTCACAGTGTAAGGCATAAACACCAGACTCCCCACAGGAGGTGGAGCCAGCATTGTGGAAGGCAAGTACAGTCCTGGAGTACTCTGTTGACAGTCTTCCTTCTCTTCTTTCAGTGTGCAGGGCAGAGACATCAGCCGCTCCCCAGGGGGTGGAGCCAGCATTGTGGAAGGCGGGCACAGCCCTATTCAGAGTTCAGGTGCACCCCTCCCTCCCATCAAGATACAGATCTCTCTATTCACCACTGGGTGACTCAGCCTGTCTCCTGGAATTCCCCAGCCTTGTCAATCTCCAGAACCAGACATAGGAATACACAAACTAGCAGAGGCAGGTTTGAATGGTTAGACAAGCAAATACCTACTTTCTAAAAGTGGTATTTGCAAACACAGAATATTAAAATAAACTTTACTAAAAGATGTACTTTATTATTCCGAGTCCAGGCACACTAAACTCAAATTTCTACCAAGAGTGCTTGTCCGGCTGATGCAGCAACGTAGCACAGAGTGAAATGCGTTGACAGGAACCGCTGTGACGTGGCAATGCTTTTATCAGTGATTGCCTGCTTGGAGGTCTTTTATAAATTAGGTAGGCGGCCCCTCCATCATGGGGATGGCGTAATCTACTCTGTCCCCATGGCAGGATGGCAGAACTTCTGCGCTGCGTCATTGATATATGATATAAAAATGATTATTTATTTATTTTGAGAGTTTTATATAGCGCTGACAAGACCCGAGGGTATCAGAGCACTTTACTAGATGTACACAATGTAAACAAGAGAGAGCAGACATATAGGGCAAAAAAGAGCCTTCGGGAAGGTGCTACGGTGTATTGGTCCGAAGGTTAGATATATGTGCAAAACATATAGAAGTATTGACAATGCTGCAAGATTTCAGTGGTACAGTGTTATACCTGTCTGGCCCTTTGCGTAGTCCCTCCAATTTATTATTTATTTTGTTCCCTTTTTGCCCCTCATACCCTTATTCATTTTTGTGTCCACTAGATTTTTCAAGGTGTTGGTCTAGCGGATAGGTGCTCTTTCGTCCTCATAGTTTTTCACCTCAGGCCTAGAGGCCTTTCCTGACAGGAATTTCCTTGGAGTCATAAGCACAAGGTCTGCGACTGCCCGGAGAGGGAGTTCGCCTGGGTTGGAGCCTGGAACAATGGCCCAACCCGCTGCCAAAAAGGGACAGACCCGAAGACAGGAAGAGCCTGCTTCGGCTTCCACACCCCATGTGACAGATCGGCCACCTGTGGTGGTGGACCAGGAGTCCGTGGAGGGGGAAGTAGTTTCTCTGGAGGACCTGCCCATCCCTGCTGAGTGGCATGTGGAGGGAGGGCCTACCAGAGAGGAGTTCTGTAAGGGCCAAAAGGAGTGCCCTACCCTTGAGGGACTGAGGCGACAGGCTGAAGCCCAGGCAGCAGGGGACGTTGCGGGACACTACCACATTTACTGGGAGGATGGACTCCTCTACAGTGAACCCAAGGTACCCTTACCTGGTTCATCAAGGGCCTTGGTAGTCCCGCAACGATACCGAGCCTTTCTGCTGGAATTTGCTCATGCAATACCCTTGGCAGGACACTTAGGTCAGGACAAGACCTTTGCTCGGCTTGTCCCCCACTTTTACTGGCCTCAGATGAAAGTGTCGTCCAACACTTACTGTCGGACATGTGTATCCTGCCAGGCCAGTGGGAAAACAGGGGTGAAGCTGAAAGCTCCCCTAGAACCACTTCCAGTCGTTAGCACCCCCTTTGAAAGGGTGGGCATCGACATTGTAGGGCCATTGGATCCACCGACAACAGCTAGTCACAGGTTTATCCTGGTTCTGGTGGATCATGCCACACGGTACCCAGAGGCAATTCCTCTGAGGACTGTCACTGCACCTGTGGTGGCTAGGGCCCTGATGGGGATCTTTACCCGAGTGGGATTCCCCAAGGAAGTTGTGTCCGACAGGGGGACCAACTTTATGTCAGCATACATGCGGGCAATGTGGAAGGAGTGTGGAGTGACCTACCGGTTCACCACTCCCTATCACCCCCAGTCAAATGGACTGGTCGAGAGGTTCAACAAGACCTTGAAGGGCATGATCAGAAGTCTGCCTGAAAGCCTGCGGAGGAAATGGGACTTCCTCCTACACTGTTTGCTATTCTCCTTCAGGGAAGTGCCACAGAAGGGAGTGGGCTTCAGCCCCTTTGAGCTTCTGTATGGGCACCCTGTACGCGGTCCTCTCAGCCTGGTGAAGGATGGATGGGAAAAGTCTCCCAGGAAACCCCCCCAGGATGTGGTGAGCTACATGCTGGCCTTCAGGAGCCAAATGGCGAAGTTGTGGAAGCAAGCTTCTGACAACTTGGAGGCCAGCCAGGCAGTCATGAAAGAGTGGTATGACCACAATGCTCACCAGGTGGAGTTGGAGCCTGGCCAGAAAGTGTGGGTGATGGAGCCTGGAGAGCTTAGTGCCCTCCAGGATCGCTGGACAGGCCCCTTTGAGGTGTTGGAGAAGAAGGGTAAGGCCACATACCTGGTGGACCTTAAGACCCCACGACAGCCCCTACAGGTGCTTCATGCCAACTGACTCAAACCCCACCATGAGAGGCCCGAGGTCATCTTAATGATGGTGACTGATGGGGGAGAGGAAGCGGAAAGTGAACCTCTCCCAGACTTGTTCTCGTCTCAAGAAAAGGATGGGTCAGTGGAGGGAGTGATTCTCTCTCCCACCCTAACTCCTGAACAGCGGGAAGACTGTCGCCAGATACTGGAGCAGTACTCTACGTTGTTCTCCCTTGTCCCGGGAAGGACTCACCTGTGTACCCATGATGTGGACACAGGGGACAGCCCACCAGTAAAGTCAAAGTCCTACCGGCTGTCCGACAAGGTGAAGGCTAGCATCCATGGAGAGGTTGCCAAGATGCTAGAGCTAGGAGTTATAGAACCTTCCAACAGCCCCTGGTCCAGCCCGGTGGTGCTAGTGCCAAAAGCCGCTCCACCAGGTACCACGCCAGAACTGAGGTTCTGTGTGGATTACCGGGGACTGAACTCAGTCACAAAAACTGATGCCCATCCGATCCCTAGGGCGGATGAGTTAATTGACCGGCTAGGAGCTGCCCAATACCTAAGTACCTTTGACCTCACTTCAGGGTACTGGCAGATCTCCTTGACAGATGGAGCAAAGGAAAGGTCAGCCTTCTCCACGCCTGAGGGACACTTCCAATTTTGTGTGATGCCCTTTGGGCTCAAAAATGCCCCTGCCACTTTTCAGCGGCTGGTGAATCAGGTCCTCACCGGAATGGAGGGTTTCTCCGCTGCCTATCTGGATGACATTGCTGTCTTCAGTAGCAGTTGGGAGGACCATTTGCAACATTTGCAAGCAGTTCTCCAGGCCCTGAAACAAGCTGGATTGACAATCAAGGCCAGCAAATGTCAGATTGGGCAGGGGTCGGTTGTGTACCTTGGACACTTGGTGGGCAGGGGGACAGTGCAGCCCCTGCAGGCAAAGATTGAGGCAATCATGGCCTGGGAACCCCCCAAGACACAGACTGAGGTCCGAGCTTTCCTGGGTCTCACAGGCTACTACCGTCACTTTGTGAAGGGGTATGGCACTATTGTAGCGCCCCTCACAGAGCTCACCTCAAAGAAACAACCTCGACGGGTAGTTTGGACGGAGGCTTGTCAGCAAGCCTTTGAAAAGTTGAAGCAGGCAATGTGTGCAGCACCGGTCCTGAGGGCCCCAGACTTCTCCAAGGACTTCATTGTCCAGACAGATGCATCAGAACATGGCATTGGGGCAGTGTTATCGCAACTGAATGAAGAGGGCCTGGATCAGCCTGTGGTTTTCCTATCTAGGAGACTGCTTCCCCGAGAACAGAAGTGGAGTGCAATTGAGAGGGAAGCTTTTGCGGTGGTTTGGGCTCTGAAGAAGCTGCGACCATACCTGTTTGGCTCACACTTCCTGGTTCAGACTGACCACCGACTCCTTCGTTGGCTAATGCAGATGAAGGGGGAGAATCCCAAGTTGCTGAGATGGTCCATCTCCCTACAGGGAATGGACTTCCGGGTGGAACATCGGCCTGGAGTGGACCACGCAAATGCAGACGGTCTCTCCAGGTATTTCCGCCTTAGTGATGAGGACTCCCAAGGGGTTGGGTAGCTCTCCCCACTTTCAGCTGGGGGGGACGCGTGTTAGACCTGTCTGGCCCTTTGCATAGTCCCTCCAATTTATTATTTATTTTTTCCCTTTTTGCCCCTCATACCCTTATTCATTTTTGTGTCCACTAGATTTTTCAAGGTGTTGGTCTAGGGGATAGGTGCTCTTTCGCCCTCATAGTTTTTCACCTCAGGCCTAGAGGCCTTTCCTGAAATAAGTGGTGGCTACCAACTGTCACAACTGTCATACCTGGAACCTGTCCCATAGGATAGAGTAGGGCATTCCAGAACCTTCTGGTCCCTTCTGGACCTCTGAGGGTCAGCCTATATAAGGCGGAATGTTGGTCAGCCATTTTGTCTTGCAGTGTAAGCTGGCTGGAGTTAAGGCTGGGGTAGGATCATCAGAGGGTTGACCTCCCATTGTAGGGACGCTCCTTACTGGTTCACCACCCTTCTACCCTTATAGTCGTTGTCCTGACCCTGCCTGTAGGGGATCCTGAAGACCCTGGGCACCTGTACTCATCTGGTCCCAGTGAAAGGCGTGGGTGAGGGAGGTTGTACCTGTGGGAAGCCCCCTGTCCAGTGAGGAAAGAGGCTCTAGTGCAGAGTTTGAAGAAAGGGACTCCTGGATACTTCCATCGGTAGCCAAGGGGACTGTGAGCAAAAGAGGAGTCATCAGACATTTTAATCAAACCTTTCTTCCCCCAACTCCCCATTACCTGGGGTAGCCCCTTGTCAAGGAGTAGTCGGATTGACTGGATTGGGGCTAAAATTGTGTGCCTGGCGAGGCGTCACCGAGTGTACTGGCCGCCTGGTAAAGTCCGCCCTCATCGCCCTGGGTCCGGTGACTGTGGCGGTGACATCGTGTGAGGAGAATCACCCTTTCCTTCCCTGGCTCTGATCAGCGCCGGCCCTGCTGTCCGAGCGCGTCAGTCGGCGTGTGGAAAATTAGTACGGTTTGGTAAACATTATCTGCGCCATCTTGCCTTTTCCCCTGATGCCACACTTTTTGTCGTACGCACCCGCCATTTTAGGTGCCTCGATCAGAACCACCCTCTGCACGCCACTGGCCCCCAGCATAGCCCTTCGCCCTCACAAAGCCCGCACGCTGACAACCCCCGCTCGCACATGCCTTGGGTCATAAACCCCTCTTCAGCGCAGCTCTGCCTCAGAACCTCATCCTGTTCCCAGCGCGACACCTCCCTTCATTCCTTTCATGGTCCCAGGCCCTTTTGATACAAACCCCCTTTCCTGTGTGCCCGTTTGTCTTCCTCGTTCCCAGGCCGACACCTAGCTCTGCAGATACTGTTTATTGCCCCCCCCCGTACAGTAGGAAGCTTCCCTCATCAAAGGACCCCCGAGCTGATCAAAGCCCCCACCCTATGAGATCCGATCAAACACCCACATTCCGTGAATCGGCGGAATGTCCAGCTGCGCGATAATCATCACCTGTTGTGACCGGGGTGGGGACTTCAACTGTAAATGTGTGTGGGAACGGGCCTGAAGGGGAGATTCAGAGGATGTCCTTTCATACTTCAAAGCATTACAAAGATGTGTTACCTGCAATAAAGATGATGAAAATATGTAAAAGAGGCCAGGCCTCAGAGATGCGGTTAGAGCACCTCGTGACGATACTGGCTGTCTGAACTGATGTGTTCTCCTCCGGAGAGAATAAACCTTGTTTCCTGCTTTCCAGTCTCCAGCGCCCGCCTCTTCATTGATTAATATTTTGTGGGTTAAAGAGGCGATACCGCCGGGCAAATATTGATTGTCCCTGACCTGGTTTTTACAGGCGCATGTGGGCGGGACCGGAGGAGGTAGTCCTGCGAAGTCGAGCAGGCTCTGGCCGGAGCCGCTACTCTCCCACGCATGCCCGGTGGAGCCGCTTCCCTCAAGGAAGGCGGAGGCGGAACCGGACAGGGAAGCGCCTGGAGTGTAGCAGCGGCTCGTGTTTGTTGTTGTGCCTTCTTTCCCCCGCTTGAGCGCCACACGGAGGAGCTGGCTTGAGCGGGAGGGGAGAGCCGAGGAGCCCCCAGAGGCTGGTGAGCCACAGTGTGATTCGGTTCCTTATCCTTGCCGCCCCCGGCGATCAAAGACACCAGCCCAGTAGATTCTCTACAAGTAAGGAGGAGGTCGAGAGGGGGAAGTTGTCCTCTTTAAGTAAACAAAAACAAAGGCAGAGAAGCAAGGCCTAGTATTTATTTAAACAAAGGATCAAGCCTAAATCGTGCAGCGCCCATAAAGACTTCCATAGGGGTCTACACAGATTGTTGTTTCCTACTGGCTATATAAAAATTGGTACAGTGCCTGCCTCGTGACAGTTCTCCAGAAGAGCAAGTCCTTAAATAAGGGAAGTGTGAAGGGTTAGCCAGTACTTCCTGATGTCAGTGGTGGAGTGGGAGTAAATGTGTTAACCATTCTTTTAGAGGAGTGCAGTCATTGCTCCCTGGGAACTTCTGTAATGTGATGTAAAGTTAGAAAGCCAAATAGTGAAAGAGTTTTGGCAACTTTGAGGAACTTAATAATCTCATGATTAAATGCAATGTACTGAGCTGTAATTTCTGAAGACAAGAAAGCAAAGAATATTTTTTTTATAAACAAGCTCGTATTTTTCCAAACAGTGGTGTAGTGTCATTTTTGGGTGATATTGCATTGAATTACTGCGGGGTGGCTTGCAACCTTTACACATGTGCCTCTGTTGAATTTGCCTTACCCTAGGCCAGGCTACCCTAGGTGACCTGACATATTTAGGTTCCAACAAACAGAAAACATCGTCAGCCGTAGCAGACGTGGTGATATAGAACATATCGACAGTCCTGCAGGACTTCAATAATATGTTATGTTATGTTATGTGATATGTTTATTTATATAGCGCACGGCTACTCAACAAGAGTGTCCCGGCGCTTTATGTCGGCAGCTCAGCAATTAAAAAAACATAACAGTGATAAAAACAAAAAGCAAAAGGAAAAGAGAAACAGCCTAGAGGTTAAAGAGCCAAGTCTTAAGATTTTTTCTGAACAAGAGCAGACTAGGAATGCTGCGTAGTGCGAGAGGCAAGGAATTCCACAACTGGGGTGCCCTGAGACTAAAGGAGCGACCCCCAGTGCGGACCTTCCTCACTCGGGGAACCACGGCCATGAACAAAGTTTCTGACCGCAGTGAGCGAGCCGGACGATAAAATGCCAGCCTGCGCTGCAGATACTTTGCTCCCAGGCCAGAAAGTGCTTTATGCACCAGAGTCAGCGTTTTAAACATAATCCGCTTTCGGATGGGCAGCCAATGAAGTGACTGCAACAACCCGGATGTTCTAGCCCGCCTATGAAGGCCGAAAATGGCGCGAGCCGCGGAGTTCTGCACCACTTGCAACCGATGGACCAGGTAGTCCGGAAGCCCTAGATAAAGGGAATTAGCATAGTCCAATCTAGATCCTATTAGAGCTTGGACAGTGATCTTTCTATGCTCCTCCGAGAGCAGAGGTAAGAACTTCTGGAGCATCTTTAAGATTCCAAAGCAGGTGCCTGTCAGACCGAGAATGTGCGATCTAAACGAGAGGTTATTGTCAAACTTGACTCCCAAATTTTTGGCAGCCAAAGATGACTGAGCGGGAGGACACATGTCCGCCGGCCACCACTCATGCCATTCCGGGTCCGAGGCGCAGCCGAAGAGCAGAACCTCCGATTTACTGGAGTTGGCCTTAAGACCGTTCCGCTGGAACCAGTCAAAGACCCTCTCCAGGCACCCCCGGATACTCTCCCCATCAAATGTCTGATCTTTCCTGCAGGTAAACAGAAGTTGCGTATCATCTGCATAGGACACGATCTGGGCCCCGAAAGCCTCCACCAGTGCCGCCAGAGGGGTCATAAAGATGTTAAAAAGAGTCGGGCTCAACACAGAGCCCTGTGGAACTCCGACTCCCAATGGCGGCATCTCAGCGGAGCTTGGTGAGGCCCAGACCGTTTGTCGACGGTCCTCCAGAAACGATGTAAACCATTTAAGCACCGTCCCCCTCAGACCGATGTCATAAAGTCTGGCGAGAAGCGCCTCATGGGGTACGGTGTCGAATGCCGCCGACAGGTCCAGCATGACAAGCATGGCCTTACCTCCTGCGTCCAGTGTCTCCCGAATGACCTCTGACACCTCAAGAAGAGCTGTCTCCGTGCTCAAATTGGGCCGGAATCCGGATTGCGAGGGGTGCAGTAGGTCATTTGATTCAAGGAAGCTAGAGAGAACGCCATGCACATGCTTCTCCGTGAGCTTCGCCAAGGCCGGGAGAAGAGAAATTGGCCTATAATTGGCCAAAACCTCGGTATCCAATCCAGGCTTTTTGAGGAGAGGGATCACCATCGCCCTTTTCCAGGGCCGAGGGAGCCTCCCCTCCCTCAAGGATAAATTCAGAAGGGGGTTCACCAAAGGATTCATCAACGGCGCCATCCTGGCCAAAAATTTGGCCGGACAAGGATCTAATGGCGAGCCAGATTTAAGACTGGCCAGAAGAGTGAGGGAAGCATCGGGGGAAACAGGAGGGAACTCCGCCAAAACAACGGCTGGCGTAACCGATGGAACACGTCCCACCCCGAAGCTAGGGAACCCTTCAATGGACCCTTCTGAAAAGGAAGCCTGGATCGATCTAATTTTATCCGTGAAAAACCTGGCAAGGTCACAGGCCCAAGACTCTGATGGCACTGCTTGATGAAGGTTAGATCTAGGGGCCGTAAACTCCCTCACCACCGTGAAGATCTCCTTAGATGAATTTGAGGCCACCTCAATCCTCCTGGCAAGATAATCTTTTTTTGCGCACAGAATGTTATTATGGTACGCTTTGACCGCCATCCTATAGGCAAGCCTGGCCTCCCCCTCATACTGAGAGCGCCACGCCCTCTCAGCCACCTTACACTGGCAACGCTCAATACGCAGCGCCTCCGTAAACCATGGCACAGACTGCCGCTTGGCCAGAGGTCGAGCGGCCCTTACAGGGGCCAGATCATTCAGCCTCTCTGTCAGCCACGCCTGTAAGGCCTCAATATCCAGCTCCAGGTCACCCACAGTAGGGCATGGGTGATCAGCAAACGCCTGAGCTAGCAGTTCTGGCGTCACTCAAGATTCAAGATTCAAAAGTACTTTATTCGGTTATAAAAGCAAAATAACCATGAAAGTAGCATGAAAGGTACAATTTACAAGGGGTCAAGTAAACATTTTTTTAAAAATCACGGAAAAAGGAAGACAACAAAATTAAATTCATGTGTACAATATAGAAAATTAATCGATTTGAATTGATTTACGACACTTAAAAACTGATTTTAAAAATTCTGCAATTGAAGCTACCATAAAAACAGTTTCCATTTTCTGGCATTCTAAAAACGCTAGGCGACATCTATATACATTTAAGTCTTTGAGGATAGGAATGATAAGTTTCTTTCGAAAGAAAGTATAAAATTTACAGAAAAATAATATGTGTATATCGGATTGTTGGGATACATCATCACATGGACAAAGACATAGATCCCTCGACCAACAATTCATCACGGGGAACGATAATGTCCTAAAAACAATATTAAATCTAAATCGGGTCAAAAGGAAGCGTTCATGATTGGACATATACAATGATAGATATGGCTGCAATTTCTCTCCGCATAAAATGTCCTGATGGGCAGAAACAGTCTTTTTTCTCGCCTCCTCTATATGTCTCTTTTCCCTGAGGTACGCCATACACAGATTTTTCAGGTCTCTTCTAGATATGTATTCCATTGATTGTGGGTCCTCAAAGTATTGGGGGCAACTTAATTTTTCAAGAAAGTTTCTGACGTAGCATATCCATTTAAAGTCATTGATATTGTCCAATACTAAAATATCCTTTAAAATTGCCCGGTTAACAACACATTCATCATTTGTCCAAACCCTATGCCAAAGTAGGATTGGCTGAATTTTAATAGTATCAGTGACGTAAGATGTTCCCAATTCAGCATGGCATATCATCGTTGCAGTACTTTCGGGCACGGACAGAATGTGACATAAAAACTTATTTTCCATGGTTTGAATTGCGCTAATATTTGAGTAACCCCATAATCCTGCACCATAGGTGACTACAGATATACAAGTCGCATTATAAACAGTTAAAATCTCCTTTATGGGTTTTTTCCCTAATTTTTTCATAAAGCATTTTAGGGCCATAATAGTCTTAGAAAATAACAGAGATCTAGCATGGATTGCAGTAGTCCATGAGCCACTTTCATGGAACAATATCCCCAGATATGGGAAGGTGGGGGTCCTTTCTAAGGGATTGGAATTTATAAAAATTGGCTTCAGATGCTTGCTTGTTCTTGACCCACAGTACATAGACAAAGTTTTAGAACAATTGATTTTCAGATCTAAACCAAGCATAAAACTATTAAAGGATGTAACCAAAGTTTGTAAAGCCATTGGGGTGCGTGCCATCAAAACAGCATCATCAGCGTACATCAGTGCAGGGACAGGCCTACCTCCCACCATAGGCATGTCCCTGCCCTCCTGCACGAGGTGCTTCTCCATTCCATTTATATATAACAAAAATAAAAAGGGGGCTAGGACGCACCCTTGGCGCACACCCCGACCAATCCCGAATTGTCTGCTACATTCACCATTATTTCCATATCTGACACTTGCAGTGGCCCTGGAATATAAGTCTCTCAAAAAGCATATGATGGCATTGTCTACCCCCAATTCAACCATAATTGACCATAATTTAGTGTGTGACACACAGTCAAAAGCTGATGATAAATCAACAAATGTGAGGTATAGACGTTGTTTTTTAACCTTTATATACTTCTGTTGCAAGGTGAAAAGATTCAAACCTTGCTCTATGGTCCCTAAGCCCTTCTGGAACCCAAATTGAAAATCGCTTAACACCCCATCATCCTCAGCCCAGCTTTGTAATTTGGCTAAAATCACTCTCCCCAAAATTTTTATAGAAGAGTCCAATAAGGAAATTGGCCTATAGCAAGTACAACTTAGCCTATCCCCTTTTTTAAAAATTGGGACTATTACTGATGTGAACCAAGTAGGAATTGGACTATTTGCCAAAGCGGCATTGAAGAGCTGGACTAGCAGTGGCCCCCATAGTTCGATGTTAGCCTTATAAAGGTCAGCTGGTATGCCGTCTGGTCCAGCCGCCTTGCCCCCCTTAGTCGCCTTCAAGCTCGCAATAACTTCAGGAAGGGTTACAACCAGGGTTCTAGATGTATCTAAATTTAGCAACCCTGCATCCTGGCATGTTTCAGGGGTTAGTTCCACAACCTTATAAAGGGAGGAAAAGTGAGCCACCCACTCATCTTCTGAAACGGCGATTTCCATGCGTGCTTTTTGTTCATGTAGGAGGGGGGTGTTAATGACCCTCCAGAAAGCAGCCGGATCCTTTGATTTTGATGCCGCACATAAATTGTCCCAAGCTTCCCTTTTTATCGAGGCCTTCCTGTCCTTCAATGCTACATTATAATCCCTCCTTGCAATTCTAATTAGAATGACATCCCGTGGTCTTTTATGAATTGCATATCTAAGCTTTGTTAAGGCTTTAGTGCACTTTCTATCAAACCATTTCCTATTGGGCTTTAGGGAATTTTTCCTGGCAACCCACAGTGCTTCCTTAATTGTACTAGAGATGATATTAAAATGGGTTATTATTTCGCTACTCTCTGCATATTCATCTAAACAGATCGAAAAACTACTCGTGCATTTACTCAATATATTAAGCAAAAAATCATCCGGGACCACACTACTCCATTTAAGGTTATAACCATTTTGGGTGCCCAACTTCACATCCTGAACCATTTGGTTGGGACATTCTCTAGTATCGGTTACAACAAATAAATTCTCCATTTTTAATACCTGTGGCAGGTGGTCACTCAGTGGTAAGTCCATGATGTTCACGCTAATCAATCTGCTCGCTGAGCTTTGTGTACATAAACTAAAATCAATAATAGATGAGGCACCCCGCCCAACAAAGGTTGGAGCAAATGTCGTTGTATGATGTGCTAACTCATTTGAAAACCCAAAGTTGAAATTAAAAATCATCTCGTTTAATGAGTCACCTAGTAGGGTATGTTCGAAATGCGTCAAGTTGACATCTTGTTCCAGCATTAAACCACACATACCCTTTTGGCCCTTTTTGCAAAGAGTGCAATTAAAATCACCCCCCCATAATAACATAACTTCGCCCCTTTTACTCATATCAAGTTCGTATTGCATATCTGAGGTTTGTGTAGCAAGTACATGCTTAATCATGCTACCTAAGCAGTTATTGTAAAAGTTAAAAAGAACCATCTTTGGACCCTTCCTTGTGTCTATCACTATTTTTGATAGTAACTGGATCCAGGAGAAAAGGAAATTTTATCATAAACTAGGAGATTTGATATGTATACAATCAACCCTCCCTTGGGTCTTCCATGTATGCCACCCACCGCAGGGGTAAAGTAAGTTTTGTAGCCATTGAGATGTATCGGCGTGGTAGCCCAAGTTTCTTGAAGGGCTAAAATTCCCACGGCGGTAATGGCCTCATCCCAAGTTGGATTGGTAATCTTCTGTTTTAACCCTGCCACGTTCCAAAAGACCACCTTGCAATAATCTTTTTCTGCGGGTAGAATGTCTACAGTGGCATCTAGTTGTCTAACCTCACTCCCTTGTATAATCTCGTCCCCCACTTGTGTTTCTGGGGTTTCCTCAGACCCTGAACAACTTCTAAGATCCAAGTCCACAGGTTTATTAGACATCTGGGCATCTTCCTTAATCTTGGGGAGTCAATCCACCGCTTCCAAACAATCAAACCGGTTGTAACACGGAAAGATTGGAGGAAATTGCAGATTGCCTGCCCGTCCTAGGTCATAACCTTGTGGGCGAAAGTAAGGAGGCCTCGCTTTGTGTTGCACAATGTTCCAACCATCATCATACCTCCCATTCCACTGTGTATTGTGATAGTTATTATCAAAAACCTGACCATTATTACCACCATGGTGTCGATTATCCCTGGTCCAACTCCACCTATTATCCGGATGTTCACCCTCGGGGTAGAAGTAGGATAATGCCCTAGCCACAATGGACAGCCCATAATTTCTTGGGGGCCTTGTCGTAATAAATTCAGCAGCGCGTGGGTTCTCAAATGTTATCACCACGCAATCACCGTGTGTCCTTTTTTTATTGTACCCCACCCAAGGAGCCCTTTCAACCATCAGGATGTTACTTTTGAAGGCTGGGGGGAGAGGGTAGTTATCATTTAGCCAGTGTATTGTTTTATTTACAAGTCCCCCGTTGTTTTCATTTGATTTGGCATCCGGTTGAGGGACTCCGGTAAGGACCACAACGTATGGTGAAGCTTCTGGAGGTAGGTGTATATTTCTGCGCGATTCCCTCTTTTCTACGTTATCTTTATCCTGTTGTAATTTGGGAGTTTGTATGAGTGGCGCTACATTGTCAGTTGTGGTTGGGTTTTTAGATGTTGGTGTGGGTTTTGGAGGTGGATTAGTGGTTGGTTTTGAAGGTAGATTAGTGGTGGGTTTTGGAGGTAGATTAGTGCTAGCGATGCTTTTAGCGACTGTGTTTTTTTTTGTGGAACTTTATTGTTTAAATTGAAGTTAGGGGCACTAATATCTTTATGGATATTATTCAGTATTGTTTCCAGACATCGTAGCCTAACCTCAATCGGTTCTAAGAGGATTTTTAACATTTCAAAGATGTTATTGTTAACCATGATTAGGCCACTACTGTCCTCACTCCCTCTGGCTTGATTATCAACTTCCCCACTTAGTTCCAAAATCCCCTCCAAGCTACTATCCAAGACAGTTTCGTCTGGCAGACTTAATCTTATAGGCACACTTGCCTGGGACCCACCCATGGTGTCCTCGATATGAGCATGAGCATCTAAGTTGGTGCTCACATTCAAAGGGGTCGGATCCCGCTGGGTTAGATTGTGATTTTTACCAGTCTGGGCTTTTTTCCCTTTGCGAGTGGTTGTTTTAATGGGTTTTTGTCTATTACTCTTTTGTTTAGGGATTGCCCCCTCTTTCCTGCCCCTTTCAGTCAAGGTACTAGCTGTAGTTTCATGCTCGTTTACAGCCGGGCTGTTTACCACCAACAAGGAGAGATTAGGGGTTGCCTCCAGACCTTCCTGGGAGGCTGGTATGTCACAGCCCCCGTCCTTGTGTACCATTACAAGTGTGTGTGGAGCGGATGGACCATTAGGAGTGCAAGCTTGTGCAATATGACTCTAAGAGGAACGTTTTGCCATTGCTAAATCTTGGGACACCCTTCTGTCCATCAGTATAATCCCTTCATCAATGAGGGCATTTGTGCGCACAATAAAATCGTCTAAGGTACCAGTCAATTTCTTTACCCCAGCAGCTGCCATGCTTCTAGTCTCTGGCTGGTTCATGGCAAGGCCAATAAATCTCCCACAGTAAAACAGGAGGAGGTGACGGCCAGTTACCGCTATCAATCTCAGTACATCAAGATCTTACGGGCTCACGACGGTGTATGACAGCAAGAATTAGCCTACTTACAGGTTTGAAGTTTCGGTGTCCTTGGCTACTCGCAGTCAAGCAGGGTGTCTGGCACAGGCCAGGCTCCTCGGGCCTCTGAGGGCCTAAGAGGGCCCGCCCTTTGCCCGGGCTTAGCCCCGGGCGTCCCGTGACGCGGGTTTCTGCCCGCCTTTGAACCCGCTCGCGCTCTCTGTGCGCGTCACTCTACGCGCCGCCGCGAGGCCTGCCGGGTGTTGTGGTTCCCGGAGCGGCGGCGCGGAGTTCTAGGGGCGGATGACTCCTGGCGGTGGCGGCTTCTCCCTCTGTGGTGCAGCGTGTTAAAATCAGGTAGGTAGCGGTCTCCCCTGCTTTGCCGGTTTCTGCCCGCCTTTGAACCCGCTCGCGCTCTCTGTGCGCGTCACTCTACGCGCCGCCGCGAGGCCTGCCGGGTGTTGTGGTTCCCGGAGCGGCGGCGCGGAGTTCTAGGGGCGGATGACTCCTGGCGGTGGCGGCTTCTCCCTCTGTGGTGCAGCGTGTTAAAATCAGGTAGGTAGCGGTCTCCCCCGCTTTGCCGGTTTCTGCCCGCCTTTGAACCCGCTCGCGCTCTCTGTGCGCGTCACTCTACGCGCCGCCGCGAGGCCTGCCGGGTGTTGTGGTTCCCGGAGCGGCGGCGCGGAGTTCTAGGGGCGGATGACTCCTGGCGGTGGCGGCTTCTCCCTCTGTGGTGCAGCGTGTTAAAATCAGGTAGGTAGCGGTCTCCCCCGCTTTGCCGGTTTCTGCCCGCCTTTGAACCCGCTCGCGCTCTCTGTGCGCGTCACTCTACGCGCCGCCGCGAGGCCTGCCGGGTGTTGTGGTTCCCGGAGCGGCGGCGCGGAGTTCTAGGGGCGGATGACTCCTGGCGGTGGCGGCTTCTCCCTCTGTGGTGCAGCGTGTTAAAATCAGGTAGGTAGCGGTCTCCCCCGCTTTGCCGGTTTCTGCCCGCCTTTGAACCCGCTCGCGCTCTCTGTGCGCGTCACTCTACGCGCCGCCGCGAGGCCTGCCGGGTGTTGTGGTTCCCGGAGCGGCGGCGCGGAGTTCTAGGGGCGGATGACTCCTGGCGGTGGCGGCTTCTCCCTCTGTGGTGCAGCGTGTTAAAATCAGGTAGGTAGCGGTCTCCCCCGCTTTGCCGGTTTCTGCCCGCCTTTGAACCCGCTCGCGCTCTCTGTGCGCGTCACTCTACGCGCCGCCGCGAGGCCTGCCGGGTGTTGTGGTTCCCGGAGCGGCGGCGCGGAGTTCTAGGGGCGGATGACTCCTGGCGGTGGCGGCTTCTCCCTCTGTGGTGCAGCGTGTTAAAATCAGGTAGGTAGCGGTCTCCCCCGCTTTGCCGGTTTCTGCCCGCCTTTGAACCCGCTCGCGCTCTCTGTGCGCGTCACTCTACGCGCCGCCGCGAGGCCTGCCGGGTGTGGTGGTTCCCGGAGCGGCGGCGCGGAGTTCTAGGGGCGGATGACTCCTGGCGGTGGCGGCTTCTCCCTCTGTGGTGCAGCGTGTTAAAATCAGGTAGGTAGCGGTCTCCCCCGCTTTGCCGGTTTCTGCCCGCCTTTGAACCCGCTCGCGCTCTCTGTGCGCGTCACTCTACGCGCCGCCGCGAGGCCTGCCGGGTGTTGTGGTTCCCGGAGCGGCGGCGCGGAGTTCTAGGGGCGGATGACTCCTGGCGGTGGCGGCTTCTCCCTCTGTGGTGCAGCGTGTTAAAATCAGGTAGGTAGCGTCACTCTATGTAAAGCCCTAGAGGCTACTCCAGGCCGGGTAGGAGCACTGCTAAGCAAATGCCCATTCCCCTGTATGGAGAACCTAGCCAGTCTATGATCGGACCAGAGCACCGGGAGAAGTTCGATGTCCGCTAGAGGGACCGATGAAAACACCTGATCCAGGGTGTGTCCCTTATCATGTGTAGGGCCTATCAAAGAAGGAGCGAGGCCTAGAGGGGCCGTGATGTCAAGCAATTTATTAGAATTCACGTCCTCAGCCATATCCAAATGAAAATTAAAATCACCTGCCAGCAAACAGTGCTGTGCAGACAAAGCCAAACCAGATATGGCCACCTGGAGGTCCTCAAAAAAGGAGCCCACCGATCCGGGAGGTCTATAAACCAGCAGCCCTTTCAGGGCTTGATGCGGGGACAGCCTAATAGTAAAGGCAAGAGACTCAGAACCCACGATGGTATCCAAGGGGAGAATCGAGCATGAGACACACTTCTTAACAACCACCGCCACCCCACCCCCGCTACCCTTGGCTCTATCCTGACGGAAGATGTTGTAATCCGGTGGGATGGCCGATAGAATATCCGGGTTAGACATCTCTCCCAGCCAAGTTTCGGTCAGCAGAAGGCATAAAGGTTTTTCCCTGACCAAAAGATCGAAAATGTCAAGGGCATGCCTACCTACTGATCGCATATTAAGCAGTAAGCACAGATGTTTCACGCGGTCCTCACCGGTCCGAAGATCGAGGGAAGGGACATAAGTAGGTGACCAGCCACAGCCAGGACAGAAACGCTTGCCCCTGTACCTACCCGGAAACACGGATCGACACGCACAGGAAGTAGATTGCAAGGACCGCAGAGTCATGGAAGAATAGCAAATCATTCTCCCAACCTTGTCAGGGTCCTACGTCGCTCCGCCGCCTCCGGGACGCTGACGGGCGCAGACGGGCAGGACTCTGGCAAGACTCAGGCAACGACGAGGGCAACCCCGCTGCGCGATCCCGCTGCGCTAGAGTGACTGGTTTAAATAGGGCCTCCAGGTGAGGTGAACACCGCCCCACCAGGACGCTCAAGATGGCGCTCAGGAAGCGTCAAAGCCCTTCCCAAGATGGCACCCAGGTAACAGAGGACAGGCGAGGTAAAACACCACCAACCCCAGAACCGGATCCGCTAAAACAGCGGTGTAGGTCCTATTATGGTGCAAGTATAGGGCCAGCTCCCAGGTAAAAACAAGGGGAAGTAAAGTAAAACAAACAGAAATAGAAAAACGGGGAGTTTAAAAAGCGCGAGGCGCTCGTCACTCAGCGCTCGCAATAGTGCAGAGCTGCCAAACCAGGCACACGATTCCAGCAAGGCGGATTAGTCCAGAGGACCGCCTTAAATAGGGCCTCCAGGTGAGGTGAACACCGCCCCACCAGGACGCTCAAGATGGCGCTCAGGAAGCGTCAAAGCCCTTCCCAAGATGGCACCCAGGTAACAGAGGACAGGCGAGGTAAAACACCACCAACCCCAGAACCGGATCCGCTAAAACAGCGGTGTAGGTCCTATTATGGTGCAAGTATAGGGCCAGCTCCCAGGTAAAAACAAGGGGAAGTAAAGTAAAACAAACAGAAATAGAAAAACGGGGAGTTTAAAAAGCGCGAGGCGCTCGTCACTCAGCGCTCGCAATAGTGCAGAGCTGCCAAACCAGGCACACGATTCCAGCAAAATATAATGAATGCCTAGTAATTAAACAAAAACAAACTACATCTGAACACGGGAGAACCGAATGATTCACTGCCTTTCCAACAATATAGAATGTACACCAGGCGGGTGTCCTCACTGAAGTAAGGAAGCATGCTGCAACCAAAAATACGGCAACCTTGATTCCTGGGTGTGTAGTGTACACGACACAGTAACAGCATGCAGGATTAATAAACACATCACAAGTGCTTAGGCATTCTAGGCGCTAAAGTGAAGCCTGTCCATTAAAACAAAAGTTCGCTTTGCATTAAATCTTGTAACCTTTTTCATGGACAGACAGTTTAGAGGTGCAGAAATTAAAATTAATTTCAAGGGAATTCACAAAAGAAAGGGAGGGCTAGAGTTCCCCCTCTCAGACAAAGTACTGCAACTCCTTAGTTTTCAGGCCGGGTTTCACAGCGCAGCTGGTCGGCCAGGGCCGGACTGGCGATAGCGGTCACCGGGCGTTTCCCCGGTAGGCCGCTAGGTGGGGGCTGGTTTTGGGCCCCTGGGGGGCCGTTTTTGTTACCGGGGGTCGGCAATATCGGCCCCCGGTAAATAAAAATCATCCGAAACCGGCCCTCGCAAACTGCTCAGCTGCACTCCCCCTCACCCCAGGGTGGAGTGGGGGGGGGGGGGGGCAGCTGAGCAGTTTGCCCGGGCCGGTTTCTGTTCCCAGTCCGGCCCTGTGGTCGGCCTTATGTGATTAGCAGAATAAGAGCTGTGAGAAATAGTAGTAGGGAAGCTTAGGCTCCGCCCACAAGCTGACAACCTTCACTATAGTACAAAAGCTCTGAAAGTAGGGCTCCAGAGGTCAAACATCAGGCTATGTCTTTTGAAAAAATTGCTGCTTATTCCTTTAACATGGAGGTTGGTATGTATTGTTTTGTGTTTTCTGACTGCAAATTGAGAGGATTTTTTTATAAAGTGAGCTGTCTTCCAATCGTGCTGGAGCACAAGGGATAGATGTACAAACTTAGGGGCATATTATCAAGGAACAGCCTTAAAATTATCGCTGCTTCAGCGGCAGGAAACTGCCACTAAAGCGGCGATAATGGGCTTGATGATATGCCCTTGAGAATTCCAATAGAAGCTCATGTTCTGGTATTAACATGGGCTTCTATTGGAATTCTTTACGGCAGTGGTTCCCAAACTTTTGACTCCTGAGGACCCCCACTGAATCACTACTGGAAGCCGGGGACCCCCAAGCAATTTGTACAATTTAAATGTCTTTTTAAAAACACCTTTTGAAGCAGAGGCAATTTCAAGAGGGAGACAGCCTGAATTGGGTCTATTTGCATGGACATGTATGCATACAGCAGTGTATTATTTAGTGGTACCCAAGGGCTTGTGGAAAGTGAGCAATCATACAGCAGCACGAAAACCCTACTACTGATCCTGGCTGCATCTATTTTTACCTGCCTGCCAAGTAACAGTAACCTATACACATGTGCCTTTCAACGTTTTATTGCTTTTATTGTATAGCCTGTATTTTCATTGTTGTGTCTGTGACTGCTGTTGTCTGTCTTTCCCCGCTGCCTGTACATGGTCCGTGCCCCTTTTTCTTCCCTCTGTTCACCTCGCTGTCCCCGTGCTCTCGGTTTTCCCTTCTGTTCCCCTCGCTGTCCCGTGCCTCTCTGCCGGTTCTGCCTTCTGTTCTTAGCTGCCCCTATATTTCTGTATTGTGTATTTTGCCTCTGTGCCATTTATTTTTTGTTCCCGTATGCCCTCTGTGCCACTCGTTTTTCCCTCGTTTTTTGTGCCCTTCTTCCCTCTGTTCCACTCATTTTTTTGTGCCCTTTTGCACCCTGTTCCACTCGTTTTTGTGTGCCCTTCTGCCCTCTGTTCCACTTGTTTTCCCCTTGTTTTTTTGTGCCCTTCTGCCCTATGTTCCACTCGTTTTTTGTGCCTTTCTGCCCTCTGTTCCACTCGTTTTTTGTGCTTTCTGCCCTCTGTTCCACTCGTTTTTTCCTCGTCTCTGGTGCCCTTCTGCCCTCTTTTCCACTCGTTTTTTGTGCCTTTCTGCGACCTGTTCCACTTCGTTTTTCCTTCATTTTTTGTGCCCTTCTGCCCTCTGTTCCACTCGTTTTTTGTGCCCTTCTGCCTTCTGTGCCACTAGTTTTTTCCTTGTTTTTGTGCCCCTTTTGCCTTCTGTTCTGCTCGTTTCCCCAGCTGCTGTGCCCCCTGCGGCCCCGCCCCCCTGACTGCCCTCTGACCATTCGCTACCCCCGCCTCCCGATTGTATTGTTGTGGTCTTGCCACCCCTGCGCCAAGATTCACAGCTCTTGTGTGCTGTGAGGACGCATGGGCGTTTTATTTTTCACTACGACGACAGGCACTTGAGTCCTGCGGACCCCCTGGGAATGTCTCACGGACCCCTGGGGGTCCACGGACAACAGTTTGGGAAACGCTGCTCTACAGCATATTATCAAACCCCTTATCGCCACTTTAGCATCAGTTTCCTGCCGCTAAAGCGGCAATAATTCTAACGCCGTTCCTTGATAATATGCCCCTTACTGCCTTTTTATGCAAACTTATAATCTTTACAAGATTGGCTGTAATATGTCAGTTTGTTTCTACCACAATACAATTTAAATACATGTAGATGTATTATACAAATATTTTATAATACCCGAAGCAGTTAAGAAAGCACAAATGAAGCATTGTTTTTGTAATTATCAAGTGTGATGAAAACAAAGATTTTTAATAGGATCAAAACAAATTGAGATTCTTAGCTTACTGATATGTACCAGATATTTGCTGAAACTCGATTTCCACACTTTGCCGTTTGTGCGCTATGTACTTTTATAAGTAAAACTCCATGGGGCATTTCAACAAGCGGCAGCGATAATTTTCGCTGGCCGCCCTTAGCGTGAGGAATTTTATCGCCTGCTATCTCAGATAATTATCGCCATGCTAGCGCTGTATAACCAACGCATAGCGCAATGGCGATAATTATTCCTGAGATAGCGATGTTTTCCATGGAACATTGCTGGTTTTCCAGCGATGCTCCATGGAAAACGGTGATATCCTTGTTGATAGGGCTGGGTGGTCTCAGCTCTATAATCCACCACCCATTGACTAACATTGTTTAGTCAAAGGAAAGCAGGCGTAAGGAAAGTAGCGATAACCAAGGATACTTTTCTTTTCTTATCGCTTGTGAGCGTGCCCATTGATAATTGGAGAAATGTCGGTTAGCGACATTTCTCCAGTTATTTTGAGCTGCAACGCCCACTTTGCATCTCATTAGAGATGCAAAGGTGGGCGTTACAGGAAAGGGCGCTAAAGCACGGATTCACGCAGGAGCGTGACCTTGCTAATATTGCAATAAAATTATCGCCGCTTTTGGGCCGAAAACGGCTGCAAAAGCGGCGATAATTTTTTTTCGCCACCTTGTTGATATGCCCCCAAGTTTGTGAACATTTCATGGCCATGTCAATGGAAAAAGTGCTGTCTGTAAATGACCTCACCATGCTGTATAAATTTGCAGCAGTGTGCTCCGAAAGGCTCATACCACACCCTCCCCACTCTCCTGCTTGTGGGCGTGGCTCGTTTGCTACACTTCTGTTTTGTGTGATGCTTGGATTTTATTCTCACCATCCCGATAACTCTACAGTGCTGGCAGCG
>NC_136061.1:68241824-68336824 GCF_964261635.1 Lissotriton helveticus
CCCCTGCTCCGAAAATTGTTCCAGCACCAGGGCTACAGTGTTTGATTACGCGGAACCTTTGTACTTCTGTCTATTGGCTCCAGGTGAATGTTCCCTTGGTTATCATCACCAGTTCGTTCTAATGTATTGACGAGGCTAACACGTAAGTGTTAACCTGCAAGATATATGCAGGGTCAGACTAGTCTTTAGGGCAATCAGGCAGTGCCCGGCGGGCAGGTCTGGCAGGTCAGTGTGTGGGTCTGTTTTTGGATATTTGTTGGTCGATTTCATGGCCTGCAGGGCCGGTTTTTAGGTCTCGCCTGTCGATGCGCATGCGCATCGAGCAAGGCGAGAGTATTGCGAGTTATCCACTCTTTATCCACACTGCAAGGAATCGTGGCGATTCCTTGCAGTGCCCGTGACTTTTAAGCTCAATGCGCATGTGCATTGAGCTTAAAAGCGCGTGCACAGCCGCCCGCATTCCTCCGACACCTTTGAAGTGAAGCTTAGCTTCACTTCAAAGGCCCGGCTTCTTCACACCCACATGCCGCTCTGCCCCGCTCAGCCCCCTCCCCTGAGTCATCCTGCCTGCCCAGACTTCTCCTCCCCCCTAATTACATCCCGCTTTCACACTCGTTCGTTGCATGTGAAAATATTCAAAAAACGTGAAAACATATTTTATTCATACTGTAAAAGCAAAGTAATGCATTTAAAGTTGGAAACCCTTCATTTACATGTTCTAGTAGTTTTGCTGATTTAACTGTTGTGGCTTCATTTGTTGTCCATTATTTAACCATCTTGTGGTCCGGACTCGTAAACACATTCTGCTTTTCAGTAAAACTTAAAATGTGGGAATCAGCCATAAGCAAGTCTGAAAAGCCTCGCGGTGACGTCATCATAAAGCAAAGAGCTTCCAAGTTTAATAGGATTGATTGATGCAACATTTATTAAGACTTGCGTTAAACTTGCTGGTCACAGATGTGTACCATCAGTAGGGCCTGCTCCGCCTTTCATCCATCCTTCTGAGATAGATGTGAGGCACACAGGCAGGTAATATTAACGTGGTATTTACAGTTCTTTTTTAAGTTCAAATAGTTTGGCTTTTACAGTTCAATAAAGCAAAAATACACTTTGGAAGCAAACGCTATATAGAGAAAGAAAAAAAACTTTTGTAGCCTGTGGTCGAACAACCCGTGGCGTTTGTGACCTCCACTCACACCCCCTGGGGCGCAGCACTTCCTTTCCAAAAATGTGAATGAATAAATACGTCCTTCCTGGTAACCTCGCGGGCAGAGGATCCCTGCACAACCACAGAAACAACACAACTTCCGCTGCACGCGCACTTGTGCAACCCGTGCCTGTCCGGGGGACATTGCGTCATCCTGTCACCAGAATAGTAGGCCTGTTTTGCAGCATGAAAATAATTCACAGGGACCCTCGCCTGCCATGGCACAGACTTCCAGAGGTTAGCTTTTTTTTTTTTTTTTTTAAATCATTATTTTGGTGGTTGTATAGCGCTTGTTGTTATTTTAGGCCAGCCTCTAGGCGCTGAAGGCGGGATTAGGGACCATCCGGCTCCGTGGTCTCCCAATGTGGACATAGATAGCCCAGTTCATTTCAGCCCCTCTCAGGACACTGACACGACCCCTGCGCCTAAATACACGCCGCGACGCCCGTTTCCAGGCGCATGCCATACGCAGAAAGACACGTTTTGCATTTTTGAAAGTTCAGCTGCTACTAACATCCCTCCCCCCGCCTCCCCGCCCCGGTGGACCGGGTCCAAATTCACATTAAAGACGCCCAGAACTTCTGTTTGTCAAATGCGCTGGCGCCTCAGGAGCAGTAAATATGTTTACATTATAAAGCGCTTTTACGAACGGGTCGGGGCGGCCCTCCCGCTTGCTGGGAAGTATACACAACACCTAACAAAGGGTCCTGTCATCAGGCAATAACTCCCTAGTGCCAGTTCAATTCACAGTTGCGTCACATCATTCATCACATCATTCATAGAAAGACTTGTCTTGGAAAACAAATAACAAGATGACAATTTGAGGGAAGTTAAGCATTTTAATGTAATCTCTTCAATCAAGCCACTTCGTCTAATTCATGACATTGCTGATTTAGGTCAATGACGACTTAACGTCAGTTTTTTTTTCTCCCCCAAAAGATATTTCACAAATCAGCAGCGAGTTGTTAGGGGTACAAAGGAAATCTTCACACTCTTTTTATACACTTCACTTTTGTGCTAGAAATGCCTGGATTTGACAGACACCTTCCATGGTTTCGTGTAGTGTTTGCTGTAGTGTTATATTATGTTGTTATATATTTATACAGCGGGATCACCAATTCCTTGCCGTCTTGGCGCTCTGTTCAAACCCCAGTCTGCAGCTGTGATTCATCCATCACAGTTTCTGCATTGCAGATTTTGTTGCACGGCCACATTGCTGTGGATAGGTGATTTGGCATAATAAAATCATGTTTTAAAAATATTATTTTATTCTGTGCCAATTGATTGTAGTTTGCACTCGCCACAGGCAGCACAGTCACACACCCAATGCCACTCACACACGCAACGCCACTCACACACGCAACGCCACTCACACACGCAACGCCACTCACACACGCAACTCATCCCCACTCATCCACGCAACCCCACTCATCCACGCAACCCCACTCATCCATGCAACGCCACTCACACACGCAACGCCACTCACACACGCAACGCCACTCACACACGCAACGCCACTCACACATGCAACGCCACTCACACACGCAACGCCACTCACACACGCAACGCCACTCACACACGCAACGCCACTCACACACGCAACGCCACTCATCCACGCAACGCCACTCACACACGCAACGCCACTCATCCACGCAACGCCACTCATCCACGCAACGCCACTCATCGACGCAACGCCACTCACACATGCAACGCCACTCACACACGCAACCCCACTCACACACGCAACGCCACTCACACACGCAACGCCACTCACACACGCAACGCCACTCACACACGCAACGCCACTCACACACGCAACGCCACTCACACACGCAACGCCACTCACACACGCAACGCCACTCACACACGCAACGCCACTCACACACGCAACGCCACTCACACACGCAACGCCACTCACACACGCAACGCCACTCACACACGCAACGCCACTCACACACGCAACGCCACTCACACACGCAACGCCACTCACACACGCAACGCCACTCACACACGCAACGCCACTCACACACGCAACGCCACTCACCCACGCAACGCCACTCATCCACGCAACGCCACTCATCCACGCAACGCCACTCATCCATTTGCAAAACGAAAAAAGTTAAACTCTTCTATTGCGAGACCTATTGCATTTTCAATGCTTGTTTATTGTGATTTCCCTGATATCACCACAAACATTGCCTGCAGCAGGCTGAAATCCGTGCAGTCTTGCATACCTTGTGAATCACCTACACAGCATGTCTTTACGAGTTCAAAACTGCCCCGATTTGCAAATCTTGACCACTTTTTAAGCTATCAAATCAGGTAAGGGTAATGGGGGCAACTTTAATTTTGGTATCTTGACCTATTTTCTGTCTCAGACCGACCCTGGACGCTGATGATATGGTCCTGCTATTCCAGTAGTAGCTATATTGATTCCTCCACAATTGAGAGACTCCTGCCACCCTGTGGCAGACTTAGGGAGTGCAGCTTATCATGAAGCAATAAGGCTTCAATTCCTTACTTACCAGTAACATTACTCTGAGACGTGATCACCCTAATCAGGGCCGGCTTTAGCGCTGTTGGTGTCAAGTGCGACAATCATTTTTGGCGCCCACCATTACCTCCTCCTTGAATTTCCTCATGACCACCGGGTAAAGTGCCCCTCATCTCTCCATAGCCACTCTCTCACATGACTGAAATTTGTTTTAAACCACTGGTAAAGGCTGACTTGACAAATAAGAATGTATATCTACCCAGACAAACCATTTTCAGCATCATTAGGCATAGATAATAAAACTAGGGGGAAAAAAATCACATCCTAACATATTTTATGCAGTTTGCATGTAGCTCTTTGATGACAGTTAATAAAAGTCACTGTTCTATATTAGAGTTGTATCTTATGAACTGCAGTAACAAAGGGATCTCTGTGGCAAAAGCAGTGATCCACTTGGCTATCCACATAAAATTGAGATCTGTGATCTTCACAATAAGAGTTCTGTGCTGTGTTTTAACCCTCTGTGCTACTTTATGGCAAGTGAAACTGCCAGTAGACAAAACTCTGATCTCTCTCTTTAGCAGGAACATTATCACATGTGCTATCTTGACATTTTTATTGCTGCCTGAAAACTGGATGCACAAGTAACTCTCCAGCAGATGCTTTTAAATGTAAATTATGCTGAACCCAGTGCCCCCCCTGAGGTTAGCGCCCCCTCTCTAGGTCAGCAGCCAGTGTGGCAGCACCAATTGCACTGCCCTAAAGCCCGCCCTGACCCTAATTAATTAAGTCCCCCACGTCCCACCACCTGTATCATGCAGGGGCTTGTGTGAACTATAACAGGAACTAGCTGGTGGGAAAGAACTGTGTGTCTGTGAGGTGCGGCGGCCTCATTATGTAATTATTTATGGGAAAAACATAGGAGGAGGAAATCATAATGCATGAAAAGGAATCCCCATATATTGTCACTGAAACATTACTTTGGATGTGTCAGATTGTGTAAAGAGCCCTGAAGTCAGCTAACAACCAAAGCACAGCGTCTGCCAAAAGAACATGGTGACCCTATGAATTACCAGCCCATAGCTGCAGTGCGTGGGGCCATTGGTGGAAGTGCGTGGTGCCAGTGGTGGAAGTGCGTGGTTCCAGTGGTGGAAGTGCATAGAGCCACTGGTGGAAGTCTGTGGCACTAGTGGTGGAAGTGTGGGGTGCCAGTGGTAGAAGTGTGTGACGCCAGTGGTGGAAGTGCATGGTGCCAGTAGTGGAAGCGTGTGGTGCCAGTGGTGTAAGTGCTTGGTGCCAGTGGTGAAAGTGCATGGTGCCAGCGGTAGAGGTGCGTGGTGCAAGTGGTGGAAGTGTGTGGCAGTAGTGGTGGTGCCAGTAGTGGAAGTGCATGGCACTGGTGGAAGTCAGTTGTGCCAGTGGTGGAAGTGCATTGTGCCAGTGGTAGAAGTGCGTGGTGCCAGTGGTGAAAGTGCGTGGCTCCAGTGGTGGAAGTGTGTGGCGCCACCGGTGGAAGTCCATGGTGCCAGTGGTGAAAGTGCGTGGAACCAGTGGTGGAAGTGCATGGTGTCAGTGGTGGAAGTGCGTAGTGCCAGTGGTGGAAGTGCGTGGTGCCAGTGGTGGAAGTCCATGGCGCCAGTGGTGCAAGTGTGTGGCACCACTGGTGCAAGTGTGTGGTGCCACTGGTGGAAGTGTGTGGAGCCAGTGGTGCAAGTGTGTGGGGGCCATCTAAGAATTCTGAGCCCTTATTTATTATTTGCAAATTAAGCCCTGGGGTTACATATGTATATATATATATATATATATATACCTATATGCGCACATATATATATATATATATATATATAAATATATATATATATATATATATATGTATGTATGTATGTATGTATGTATGTATGTATGTATGTTTGTATATATATATATATATATATATATATATATGTGGCAAGCTTGTAGTTGAATAAACTACTGTGTGATCAAAGGTACCCCCCGAGTGCTGTCATCTCTCCCTTGGGATTTCAGGATTGTGACGAGCGCAATATATATATATATATATATATATTGTACACCACTGTTCGCCGATCCCCCAGCCAACTTGATGGCGGCGGGCTCGAGTGAGGAGGCGATCCTCTAATATTCGTCACACCAACCTTTGAATTTCAAAAGAAGGAAACTCGAGCCGCAACTTCCATAAGCGTGATGATTTTATTCAAGCAAGCAAAATGGTCACAAACGGGCGTAGATATATATAGATATATATATATTACCTACTGGCGGTCGCCAGTAGGTAGTTATAGTTAGGACCTAGTTTCCATAGGAAATCCGCTACATTCTATTGGGAATAACTTTGGCGTTGATGGACGGAATTGGCTGAATTTCTCCGAGAAAATGGCCAGCTCCACTCCGCTCCCTCCCTGAAAGTTTGGGGGGGATTCGTCAAGTGGGGGCCTAGATAAAAGGGGGGTCCCAAAACGTGTTTTCCCCATGTTAATTTCCATAGGGCGGTTGGACTCACTTTTAGCCCGAACGGCTGAATGGATTTCCACCAAACTTGGCAAAATTGTAGGGACTGGTAGCCCGATGTGCCTTTGCTATGTCTCAAGATATGTGCTCCAGTGGATTTTGAGTAATTTAGGTTAAAAAAAATATATATATAGGTGTATCATGTGTTAGATTAGAGTGTGAGGAGGTGTATTGTATTATCACATGGACGATGTCATCAGTGTTGTCATCAGTATTTTATTTTATTTATTATGCGATTTGTATTGCGCAGACTCAACCCGAAGGTGTCAAGGCGCCTCAGTGATGTCAATTGAGATGTCATCAGTGATGTCATCAGTGATGTCATTTGAGATGTCATCAGTGATGTCATCAGTGATGTCACTAACCATGTCATGAATGATGTAATATGTGACATCATCAGCAGTGCATTGTGGGCGCGCGAGTTATAGTGAGTCCAACTAACTATAACGTGGGAATTTCAATGGTTTTATGTCAGTAAAATTTCCAGCTAACTATAACTGGTGTGAAACCTATGGTTTTTTCAGTGAATTTAATAGGTTTTTTAAATGCTAATTCCTAACTATAACTGGTGGGAAACCTATGGTTTTTTCAGTGAAAATATATATAGATATATATCCACAGCAATTTCTCCAGTTCTGGGGCCCTAGACCCTACAGGGCGGCCTCACCAATGGGCACGGAGCAGCCCACAAAATAAACACAGTTCAAAACGTGAGGCCCACTACTGAGGACACAGCTTTTATTCAAAGTCCCAGCATCGCATTCTTCCTTTTCCTTTCGTTTCGGCACAGATTAGCCTTGGTCACAGGAGGAAGTAGTTACCACAAAGTGATTACAAGCGTGCTTTTAAAGTTATCATCACGTGACCGGGCATGCAAAACTACGGCTCACACAGTGCATTGTGCTTGCAGTTGTTAAATTCTGTCAGTCTTCAAAAAAGTGATGTAATATGTGACGTTAGCAGCAGTGCATTGCGGGGGCACAAGTTATAGTTAGCTCTACGGTCAAATTTCTCTGGTTTTGCAAGAGTGAAATGTCTATTTATGTTTTTTTCAGTGAATTTCTAAGGTTTGTTAAATGCTAATTTTAAACTATAACGTCCCTGAAACCCATGGTTTTTTCAGTGAATTTCTTCGGTATTTTAAATGCTAATTTCTATCTATAACGTCCCTGAAACCTATGGTTTTTTTGTGAATTTCAAAGCATTTTAAATGCTAATTTCTAATTATAATGTTCATTAAACCTATGGTTTTTTCAGTAATTTTGAATTTATTTTTAGTGATATTTTGTAACTTTAATATCCTAAAAAATGTGTTTGTAATTTTTCATGTTTGTTATTAAAAGTATATAATGTTTTCTATTTTATTAAATACTAAAATATATATATATTTGATTTTTTAAGTGGAGTCGCGCACCCATCGTGTACCTATTTCGGTGGGTGGGTGGATTCAAACCGCCATATTGATGAAGTTGTGAACAATGCTCTTTTCAGCCGGCCCACTCCGCTTATGCTTACAGGGTAGGGACGACAATGCTACATGTCCCGGGTCTTCCCTGTAGTGACTCTTCTGATCACAGGTCTAGTTGTCAGCATGCCACGGCTAGTTTACACCCACACCACACCCATGCAGCACAGGCATCACAGTACATGTGACCCTGCCACTAAAAAGGGCCAGGCACACGTGCTTGATGCCATTTCCATTCTCTCCCATGACTTGAAGTACACAGAGTTGGTGGTAGCCGAGGCACTTTGCCAGCCATGGGCCTCCCGCCATGTGGCGATGACTTGAGTTTCACTGAGTTAGTGCCACCAGAGCTGAGCAGGTGTGCAGCCTGCAATGATGCGTAGGCCTCGATACACCATCCTGGCAATCAAGACCCTATTTGAATTGTGAGCTCGGCTGGACCCCGTGTACGCCACACAATGATGACTCCTCGGCGCGGTGCATTGATATGTTCTCGGACATTGCGATTTCAAAACTCAGAATCAAATGTGCGACCTTCTGCTGCCAAGGACACGGGCCCTAATCATAGAGCTCGCTTCAACAAGTGGTGGGCCCTCTTGGACACATGCCGGCAGCGGAAAGTGAGCAGAGAGGCTTGTGTAAGCAGTGGCGGGCAGTCACCTCTGTGCGGTGTGAGTGGATGGTGTGCAGCAGTCTGGGTTTGCAGGGGCGGGCAGACACCTCTGGGCGGTGAGAGTGGATGGTGTGCAGCAGCCTGGGTGCGCAGGGGCGGGGAGACACCTCTGGGCAGCGCGAGTGGATGGGGTGCAGCAGCCTGGGTGCGCAGTGCCGGTCCTAGGCCTTCTGAGGCCCCGGGCGAAAGGGAAGATGTGAGGCCCCTCCAAGTGACATCATAGAAAGTGACTTCGCAAGACTTTTGATCTTAGTTATTTGGCATCAGTGAAGCAAATTAATGTGGATATCAGTAACATGGACAAAAGTAGGGGGAATGGAAAACAGGTGGACACCGAGGGCAATTAAAAAAAAATAGTCTACTCTGTGGAATGAACTAATACAAAGCTCCTCCCGTTAGGCAGGAGACACCCTGTTGCACAGCATTAAAGGATGACAAATTGTCTTTAGCCTTAATCCATTAACTCTTCCTCATGATGGGGTTCCAAAATATATTTATTATTTCATCAGAATTTCCACAAAACCAAAATTCAGTTGTGTATCCAACAACATTATAATCCAGTATAAATCCTTCCCCAATGCATTTCGGGCCGATTTGCTAGCCCTTCCTCAGGGGACAACTCTACAAAAAAAGGAAATACATCTCCATGTCACTGTAGGTGTAAAATGCAGTTTTCAAGCATTATCATCAACTTACATTTCATTCATGCCATTGATTAAATTTCTGTGAATTATAGCTCCAGTGCCAAAACAAACACTAAAGTGTCGATTATACGTGAAACATATCGGGTGGTGCACCAGGTTGCCCGGTGAAATAATATCAAAAATGTGTTTTCTCAAACGAGTTAAAACGGGATTCTCCACATGCCTCCAGTGCAAGACCTCATGCCCCCGTCACCGACTTGTGCAACTAAATCGAGCCCCTGATTAAATAACATTACTAGCGTGAGACCGATACTCACGGACTATTTCAACGAGCTGCAGCGCGGTGTCTGTAAAATAACAGCACAGCGCGTATCAACATTACTGCATAACGCTCGTGGGCTCATATGTTAACGCGTTCTCCTGAGCGGAGTACTCACTTGATAATAGTGGAAACAAGCATGGTCGTCTCTCGGTCGGGAACCCCAGGAGTAAACCCGGGTCATGGCCTACGGGTTCCTTTAAAACCTCTTTTATGTAAGAATAATGCGAAGTTTGTTGAGCGGTGGTTCGCCATCCTCAACAAGTGTTCGTTGGATTTGATCCTGTTGATAGTGGAGGAATTGTCCAAATCTCTGGAGGAATTGAGCAAAGACATTAAAACGATCAGGGCGGAATTGGACGAAGCCATGGATCCCACTGAACTAGCCACTTTATTGGAAGATGTGAAAGCACAATTAGAGAAACATACACGTGAAACCCAGGAACGCAAACTACGCAAGTACAAGAGGGATACTATTGATTACAAGCTCGGCGAGGTGTACACTTGGGCAGAAGTGTACGCCCGCCGACGCCCTAATCGGGCCTACAATCCCTATTCAGAAAATGAGACATCGTCTTCAGAGGGTGAAACGAGAACAACAAAAAGCACGAGAGCTACAACGGAGGTGGTACCAAGTGAACAACAACCGGGTACTTCTACAGCCACGGTGCATTTTTTAGAGGAGGGTCAAGATCAACCTATCGACCCAGGAGGGGCAAAACACGCAGAGGTAACAAAAGAACCACCCAAAGCCAAGAAAGCCAACCGTCGGAGGTGAGCACCAAGGATAACCTGGTGATTAACATTTCTTCTACGATACTAACACAGGAAGAGCTACGAGTACTACAGAAAGGACAAACATTTGTGCCGACAACTACAACCAATACACTCGAGCTTGAGGTGAGCACGTTTAAATTAGTTCGCAACATCAGATTGCGTCATTACTTTGAGAACATAGTAACCACACCTGATATAGAGGATGACATGCTAAAAGGGCTTCGACCACGCAGTATATTCATGGCTCCTATGAGTCACAAAATCATCGATACATTTGAAAGCATGGTGAAAAGAGATCTGTCAAGAATGCCGTTTCAAACTAAACCTAGACGTGAGAACTTGACAAAGATGGAAAGGAACACACTATCAAAGATTGCCAACAACTCCACCATAGTGTGTCAGACAGCTGATAAAGGTGGCGCGTTAGTCATCATGGATGCTAAGTTTTATCAGGAAGAAGTAGTGGCTCACACCAGCGATATCAACACCTATGCTCCATTGGGAGCTGATCCAACCAATGAATTCATGGTGATACTATTGGATATCATCAATAAGGCGTTTGATAATGGAACCATCAATGATCGGACAAGACGTTACCTCACACCTGAGAACCCCAAACCACCGACTTTGTACATGTTGCCCAAGATGCACAAGCATCCGACGAGACCACCATTCAGACCGATAGTATCTACCAAAGGTTCTATCCATGAACATACCGGCAAGTTTTTGGACAGATATCTCCAACCTTTTGTGCTGAACACCAGATCACATATCAAAGATACAACAGATTTCCTCTTGAAATTGGAGGAAGTGATCAGAACATCGAGAGAAGAGGACTTACTGATGTGCACTGTGGACGTGAGTTCACTCTATACATCTATACCGCATGATATGGGGATCACAGCGATCGAACATGAATTGGCGAACTCAGACATTGACCCAGACATGAAAATACTGTTGATGGAATTGATGATTTTTACACTTTTTCATAGTTATTTTACGGTATTTGATCAGTGGTTTCACCAACTAAACGGGACTGCCATGGGAAATTGTGCCGCGCCGTCCTATGCGAATATTGTGATGAAAGCGTTCGAAGAGACGCACATCCTTAATCAGAGCATATGGCTCAAACATGGGAAAATCTTCTTGAGATTTATTGATGATATTTTTATCCTTTGGAAAGGAACGGAGTTGGAACTGGCAGAATTTTTAACAACATGGAATGAGATCAACGAGCGAATTCAATTCACTTGGAACATGGATAGAAGACGTATACATTTTTTGGATGTGGAAATACAATGTGATGACAACATTTGGAACACAACGATCTTCCGGAAACCCACTGACAGGAACTCACTGTTGCACTACCAAAGTTTTCATAGACCGGGGTTAAAACGTAACTTACCTTTGTCTCAACTAATGCGAGTGAAACGCATAGTATCTTCGGAGAGTACTTGTCAACAGGAAGTTAACAACATGGTTGAAAGATTCAGAAATCGGGGGTACCCACAAGAGACTTTAGCCACAGCAGTTAACCAAGTTGGAGTCATGAAACGGGAGGAACTGTTACAAACCACAGTCAAGCCAGTGAACACCAGAATGGTGGTGGTTTCGAAATATAGCATTCTGAGTAACAGTTACAAGAACATCATTCTCAAACACTGGTCACTACTGAGTTTTGAACCAGATTTTCGAGGTACTTTTGACCAACCACCGATGTTTGCATACACCAGGGGTCGCAATCTGAAAGAGATGTTGAAGACATCCATCAAAGACAGTGAACCAACCACATTCAGAGGTCTACGCCCTTGTTATAATTGCAGCAACTGCAACAATTGCATTCTAGGAAACACCATCAGCCACCCTATGAAGGGACATCCAGTGAAACTAAGAGTGAATGCCACCTGCAATTCAAGCAATGTAATCTACATGCTCAAGTGCCCATGTGGCAAATGTTACATTGGTCACACTGAAAGGAAGATCAGGACTCGATTACTTGAACACAAGAGTAACATAAGAACTGGCAATTTGAAATCCACAGTTGCCACACACTTCGTTGAACATAAACATTCTGTAGCTCAACTGAAATACGTGATATTAGAACAAATCACTCCCACGCATAACAACAAACAGACATTGCTGAAAAGAGAACATTTTTGGATCCGCTATATGGCATCGATGCAGCCACACGGTCTCAATGATCGGATGGAGTTTTTGTGCTATTTGTAATTCTGAATAATCAGTTTTTAATGCATTTTCACATGTCTTGTGAATATTCAGCTTATTCATGCGCTATAACTGTTGATTTTTTGTTAACACTCTTCAAGTTTTCGTTTGCATGTTAATTCACTCACTCAACATGGCCGCCACGTTTTTTGTTTACTTTTGCACTTTGTAGTCCGTTTTCACTGTTTGGTATGCAAACACAACACGGTTATAACGCCATGACCCGGGTTTACTCCTGGGGTTCCCGACCGAGAGACGACCATGCTTGTTTCCACTATTATTATCAAGTGAGTACTCCGCTCAGGAGAACGCGTTAACATATGAGCCCACGAGCGTTATGCAGTAATGTTGATACGCGCTGTGCTGTTATTTTACAGACACCGCGCTGCAGCTCGTTGAAATAGTCCGTGAGTATCGGTCTCACGCTAGTAATGTTATTTAATCAGGGGCTCGATTTAGTTGCACAAGTCGGTGACGGGGGCATGAGGTCTTGCACTGGAGGCATGTGGAGAATCCCGTTTTAACTCGTTTGAGAAAACACATTTTTGATATTATTTCACCGGGCAACCTGGTGCACCACCCGATATGTTTCACGTATAATCGACACTTTAGTGTTTGTTTTGGCACTGGAGCTATAATTCACAGAAATTTAATCAATGGCATGAATGAAATGTAAGTTGATGATAATGCTTGAAAACTGCATTTTACACCTACAGTGACATGGAGATGTATTTCCTTTTTTTGTAGAGTTGTCCCCTGAGGAAGGGCTAGCAAATCGGCCCGAAATGCATTGGGGAAGGATTTATACTGGATTATAATGTTGTTGGATACACAACTGAATTTTGGTTTTGTGGAAATTCTGATGAAATAATAAATATATTTTGGAACCCCATCATGAGGAAGAGTTAATGGATTAAGGCTAAAGACAATTTGTCATCCTTTAATGCTGTGCAACAGGGTGTCTCCTGCCTAACGGGAGGAGCTTTGTATTAGTTCAGACTTACGCTGGGAGGCACAGACAGCGCCCTTACCTGTTTGCACGCTACAGAGTTTACCATTGACTAGAATCAGAACAATTCGCTGTGCAAGTCCTTCGCTTATTTCTACTCTGTGGAATGGACAGGTTTCCATGGCACACCATTAAAGCTCTAGAATATTTCGGCGTCTATGATGCTTTAGCAAATGTTTGTGAAAATGGTCCTTTAAAATGCACCATTTGAGCCCTTTTTCAAAGTTTTCTTGGAAGAGAACCCACACAAATTCACCAAGAAAAAGCCTCTTTCTTTACCTAGAATTTGAGGCTAGTACTGATCCCACCACTTTCAAATGTTAGCAGCCGACACAGCCTGGCAGTGGACTCTTCGGGAGACACTATTCAAATCAAGCTTAATGTGAGATGGAGTTTTCTTTGACAGAAGTGATTCAATTATAAGTCTTTGGGGCACCAGTGGTCCCAAAATGCAAAGTCGGACCTATGGGTGGGAAACAATTTGATGAGGAGACTGCAATAACCTGCTGATGAGCCCTATGTCCTGCTGATCTAGTATGCTATTGAGGCATAAATATTTCTGCTGATGATTCCCGCGCTGGTTTACTCTGCCGATGAGTCTGGTGCTGGTATAATTTGCTGCCAATGAGCCTTTTACACCAGAATCTACCAATGACGAGACAGAATCATCATCTGCTGATGAGTCCACCAAGATCTGAAATGATAAGCTGCTAATGAGCCCAGGGGCTTCTATAATACGCTGTCAACGAGCCCGATGCTGCTTTAGGGTGGCTGGTGAATCCTCGATGCCCATGCTGTAGGGCTGATGAGGCCTGTAAATTGCTGGCGATGAACCTACAGTGCTTCCATAAACACCTGCTAGCGAGCTCAGCCAATTGCTGCTGTACGTTGCTAATGAGTCCACCCAGTACTACTGTAATGTGCTGATGGTGAGGCTAGATCTGTAATTCTGTTCTGGAGATGAACCAGGTCCTATTTTTGTACACTGAGATGAGCCCGAGTCTGCTATAATATACTGCCAATGAGTCTGCTGCTGGCATGGCACGCTGCTGATGAGCCGGCCCAGTTAGAACACCTGTTGCTGAGCCTGGTGATGTGTTATTATTTTCAGCTGAATGTAAACCGGGTGTCAGTGTAAACTGACTCCGCTGTACTCTCCTGTACCTGAGCCCTCTGTTTTTCTAGGGTGCTCTTAATAAAGTCTGGTGGTCATTTGATCGGATGCCGGTTTGCCCGGCACTGGTATAATCTGCATCCTGTGATGTGATCCCAGTACTGTAGTACACTGCTTACGGCGAGTCAGGGGCACTTTTTCTTGATCCCATGTCAGCCGGGCGGGCGCTGTTTAAGTCTGCTCCTTCGGGGGCTCCTTTTTCGATGGTGGGTGTTCTCTTGCGCCGTATTACTGATCCCTGCGCAGTAAGTATATTGTTGTGTCTACTACAGCTCCGGGGTAATAGGGGTGGGGGGAGGGGGAGTGGGGTCACAGGGATGCAACGAAATCTGCTCCCGTCTCTTCCTGGCAGGTGATGCTCTGAGCTAGAATCGCTGCGTCACGTTTTGCTGTGAACCCTGGATCCCTGGCCCGTGCAGTGACGTCATATACTTGCTCTGGCGCTGAACTTACTGGAATCGGGGCTGGTGGGTGGCCCCCCTGAAAAACACACACACTCTCGATATTATTGAACGGATGGAAGAATGAATGCACTGTGCTGTGCTCACTGCGCAGCTCTTTTCCCCAGGCCATCTTCATTTATTATTCTGAGCGCGAGGCCCTGGGCAGCTGCCCATACCGCCCATGGCTAGGACCGGCCCTGTGGGTGCGCAGGGGCGGGCAGACACCTCTGGGCAGCGCGAGTGGATGGGGTGCAGCAGCCTGGGTGTGCAGAGACGGGACAGCGATGAAGGTGTGTGCAGCTGTGTGTGCTCTGCCATTAATGATTTTATACTATATTTCAAATGAGTGAGCTTGAGGGCTGCAGTATGTCCCGGCACGTGGTTAGAGACACACCGGTGGTGGAAAGGTGAGCTGTGAAGGTTTTGTCCGCAGTGTCGGCACTCACTCTCCCTCTCCATCTTTTCCTTTCTTTCTCTCACACTCTTTCTCTCTCTCTCACTCTTTCTCTCTTTCTCTCTCTCTTCCTCTCTTTCTTTCACTCTCTCTTCCTCTCTCACTCTTTCTCTCTCTCTCCTTTGCTCGGCACATGACGCACAATCTTATCTTGCTTTTTGTCTTGCAGGCTGTGATTCACAGATTGTCGAGGGATGACATGCCATGGCTATAATAACTTTTATTTTGTTTAAATAAAAGGTTTAATATGTAAATCCATGGATGACTGTGATTCTCATTTGTCCAACCTCACATGCATCTTGATTATTATAATTGTGCGACATCAGCCGATTTGTTACATTCCAGATTTCAGAAGGTTGCTGTCACATTTGTTTGTCAGGGTGGGTAGTCAGGGGAGGATGGCGAACAAGGGGGTGGTGGCGGGGGGTATCATGGCACTCTTGTTTGTCCGAGCTGCATGATCGTGGTCTACATGGCATCTGTTGTTGGTCAGGTGTGGCTGTGGGCTGGGCATCCTTTGATGTTGCAGGTTGTAGTCTGACTTTACACCAGGTCAGAGCAGGTGTAAACTTCCTGGTGATAACGCACCTTTTCGCCTGTTTTGTGTTCTCTTCGCCGATCTTGCTGGTCATTGAGAATGTTGTGAAGTGGTGTGTTTGCTGCTTTTTATTTTATTTATTTATTTATTTATTTTGCGTGTTTGTAGAGCGCTTGAATAAACTCCCAGGGGAGTATCTCCGCGCTGTATGACTGCCGAACCTGCAGGAGATCGAGTTACATGACTGCAATCTAGTTCTTAAACTGTATGGTTAGACCTGGAACAAGAATGTCTTCAGGAACAGGAACGCTTACTCTGTGTCCTTGAGAACATGCCCCTCAGTGTTTTAAAGACCTGAGAAGTTCTCGAGTGCCGCGCTCCCAGCGCGTTCACACTAGGGGACCGCGCTAAGAGGCGCGCACCCTTCATGTTCACACTAAGGGGCCATGCTGAAAGCCCGTTAGGGTCGCGACTCCAAACTTTTTTGAAAAAAAATAAACATTCACTTTCATTAATTTACATTCACCTTGGGGACCCCATCCCCCGAGGCATGCCCACATCTAAATCATTTTTTTTTTAAAAGGGAGGGGGCTGCCTTGCCCCCTGCCAGGCCACTCTGGCCCTGGGTACCCCATCCCCTGGGGCCTCCCTGTTGGGGACCGTGGGCGGAGCCCCAATGCCACCACAGTCCCGCCAGCTCCCAGCCTCCTGCGGGAGCCGGCATTGCTTTTGGGCAGAGGGAGCTGATAACATGCAGCTTCCCTTGCCCAAAAGCAATTCTCCTTTCCTTTATTGAAGCGAGAGGAGGTTTTCCTCCTCTCGCTTCAACAAAGCAAACCAGGGTTTGCTTTCACAGGATGAAAGCCAAGCTCCCGCCCTGTCATAGTAAACGGCAATGTCCCGGGGTGGGTGGCGGTCTCCAGGGCCATCAAGTGCTCAGGAGGGGGCTGCACGCCCCCCTCCCTCTATTTTCAAAGCCCTGGGGTGGTGGTGGTCCCCAGGGCTGCAGGAGGGCCATGTGCCCTCCCGCAGCTAAATTACATAGCCCCGAGGAGGTGACGTTATAATTATACGATTGCCCCCAGGACCTTTTAAAAAGTTTTGTTGTCCGGATTCGTGCGCGCATCCAGACGTTTAAAAATATATATATATATATTTAAGGGGTACTTTGGGACCCCCTGAGCAGGCCTAGGGGGTCAGGGTGTTTCTACCCTGCCCACTTTTCTTCATTTTTCACTTTCTTTTACGGTTTTCTTGTGACTCAGTTCTACCGAGTCAAAGATGGCTGCCAACACTTCCTGGTTTGGAATGTTGGCAGCTAATTAGAATGAAGCTCGTGGTCAGGAGGGTTTGCGAACATACTGCGCCCCAAGTTATCAATATTTTAATTTTTTGATTTACTGAGCAACTACTAAACGGATCTACACCATTTAAAAAAAAGCTAGTTTTCTGAACCAAGAACTACATTTTTGCCAATTTTGGTGTAATTCCGTTCAGCAGTTCGGGCTGTAGCCTTGGCTAAAGTTTCTTATGGGAAATAGATTTTTTGACTTTTATTTTTCAAATTTCTCAGCAACTACTGAACGACTTAACACCATTTAAAAAAAAAGTCACTTTCAGAACCAAGCGCTACCTTTTTGCAAAATTGGTGTAATTCCGTTGAGCAGTTCAGACTGTAGCCTTGGCTAAAGTTTCCTATGGGAATTAGCATAGAGAAAACACTTTTTGGGACCCCCCTTTTTTCTCAGCCCCCGCTTGATGAATCACCCTCGAACTTTCAGGATAGGAGCTGACCTGGATAGACCTTTTTTTTGGAGAATTTTGCGAAGATTCGTCAAATGACGCCAAAGTTATTAGCAAATTAAAAAATGCTTTTCCAATGGAAAATAGGTTCTAACTATAACTACTTACTGGCGACCGCTTGTACGTAATATATATATATATATATATATATATATATATATATATATCTTGTCTTTCCAGTTTAATACTACCCTGATCTGCAAATGTGAAACCCTTTTTTAGCTGTTTGAGTCACTAATGGAGCAAGGATCACTTTTAAATAGGTGTCCGGGCCTATATTCTGTCCCAGTCCGATCCTGGAGGGGTGGGCTAGTTACGACTTTCCAGCTTTGCTAGTTGTTCATTGAAGACCCTTGAGCCAGCGGTCCCCCCTCTACATGCGGCTCTAGTGCTGATATCTGTTTCGAATGTCTGGGCTGGTGGCCCCCTGGTAGTGCTAGGGACTGTGGGAGGCCCCTTCCGGCTGGGTGAGGGCCGCCAGCTCTAAGCTTTTTGTGAAAAATTAATGCCTGGGAAGCAGAACCCCGGTCTGCACGCCCTTCCTCAAAGAGCTCCCACATGCTGAAGCAATGGCTTATTGGTATTCAATGCGGTACAAAAGGGGGTGGTGATGGACGGAGCATCAGAACCAATCAAACACTCACACTCAGTCAAAAGATCTGGGTTTGATCCATCACCGTTCTTTAGCCCACTCTGCCACCCCAGTTCAGACATGGCTATATGCAAATCAGTCTGACCATGTGCCTCATGGGAACAGTCCAGCCCGAACTGCCAAGCCATGCCCTCCCTGGACCGGAAACAAGCTTCCGATGACCGGTTTCTGGCATTCCAGCCGTCTTCAGCCCGGCTTGCTTGAATCCAGTGGCAAAGTGAGCAAGAGACTCACGTCTGAGCATACCCTGCCACACTTATGGCGGCCAAAGCGGTACAAAAGGGTCCTCGGAAGCTTGTTTCCAGTCCAGGGAAGGCATGGCTTGGCAGTTTGGGCTGGACTGTTCCCATGAGGCACAGGGTCAGACTGATTTGCATATAGCCATGTCTGAACTGGGGTGGCAGAGTGGGCTAAAGAACGGTGATGGATCAAAACCAGATCTTTTGACTGGGTGTGAGTGTTTGATTGGTTCAGATGCTCCGTCCATCACCACCCCCTTTTGTACCGCTTTGGCCGCCATAAGTGTGGCAGGGTATGCTCAGACGTGAGTCCCTTGCTCACTTTGCCACTGGATTCAAGCAAGCCGGGCTGAAGACGGCTGGAATGCCAGAAACCGGTCCTCGGAAGCTTGGTTCCGGTCCAGGGAAGGCATGGCTTGGCAGTTTGGGCTGGACTGTTCCCATGAGGCACAGGGTCAGACTGATTTGCATATAGCCATGTCTGAACTGGGGTGACAGAGTGGGCTAAAGAACGGTGATGGATCAAACCCAGATCTTTTGACTGGGTGTGAGTGTTTGATTGGTTCAGATGCTCCGTCCATCACCACCCCCTTTTGTACCGCTTTGGCCGCATAAGTGTGGCAGGGCTATGCTCAGACGTGAGTCCCTTGCTCACTTTGCCACTGGATTCAAGCAAGCCGGGCTGAAGATGGCTGGAATGCCAGAAACCGGTCCTCGGAAGCTTGTTTGCGGTCCAGGGAAGGCATGGCTTGGCAGTTTGGGCAGGACTGTTCCCATGAGGCACAGGGTCAGACTGATTTGCATATAGCCATGTCTGAACTGGGGTGGCAGAGTGGGCTAAAGAACGGTGATGGATCAAACCCAGATCTTTTGACTGGGTGTGAGTGTTTGATTGGTTCACATGCTCCGTCCATCACCACCCCCTTTTGTACCGCTTTGGCCACCATAAGTGTGGCAGAGTATGCTCAGACGTGAGTCCCTTGCTCACTTTACCACTGGATTCAAGCAAGCCGGGCTGAAGACGGCTGGAATGCCAGAATCCGGTCCTCGGAAGCTTGTTTCCGGTCCAGGGAAGGCATGGCTTGGCAGTTTGGGCTGGACTGTTCCCATGAGGCACAGGGTCAGACTGATTTGCATATAGCCATGTCTGAACTGGGGTGGCAGAGTGGGCTAAAGAACGGTGATGGATCAAAACCAGATCTTTTGACTGGGTGTGAGTGTTTGATTGGTTCAGATGCTCCGTCCATCACCACCCCCTTTTGTACCGCTTTGGCCGCCATAAGTGTGGCAGGGTATGCTCAGACGTGAGTCCCTTGCTCACTTTGCCACTGGATTCAAGCAAGCCGGGCTGAAGACGGCTGGAATGCCAGAAACCGGTCCTCGGAAGCTTGTTTCCGGTCCAGGTAAGACATGGCTTGGCAGTTTGGGCTGGACTGTTCCCATGAGGCACAGGGTCAGACTGATTTGCATATAGCCATGTCTGAACTGGGGTGGCAGAGTGGGCTAAAGAACGGTGATGGATCAAACCCAGATCTTTTGACTGGGTGTGAGTGTTTGATTGGTTCAGATGCTCCGTCCATCACCACCCTCTTTTGTACCGCTTTGGCCGCCATAAGTGTGGCAGGATATGCTCTGACGTGAGTCCCTTGCTCACTATGCCACTGGATTCAAGCAAGCCGGGCTGAAGACGGCTGGAATGCCAGAAACCGGTCCTTGGAAGCTTGTTTCCGGTCCAGGGAAGGCATGGCTTGGCAGTACCCTGCCACACTTATGGCGGCCAAAGCGGTACAAAAGGGTCCTCGGAAGCTTGTTTCCAGTCCAGGGAAGGCATGGCTTGGCAGTTTGGGCTGGACTGTTCCCATGAGGCACAGGGTCAGACTGATTTGCATATAGCCATGTCTGAACTGGGGTGGCAGAGTGGGCTAAAGAACGGTGATGGATCAAAACCAGATCTTTTGACTGGGTGTGAGTGTTTGATTGGTTCAGATGCTCCGTCCATCACCACCCCCTTTTGTACCCTATTGGTATTCAAGCCACTTACATGCTTTTCTATTACTAGACTCACTGTTTCCTGTTATTCACAAGACCAGTGTGACGTAGACATTATTTCTGTTGCACATTACTGTGATAGTTTTTACTTGATTTTTCTCCCCATGTCTTGCAGTTCTATTGTAATACACCACATGTTGAGATGTGACTAGTCTCTGATCCATGGCAAATGGTGACTGCGCGCACATTAAAGTCACAAGTCTGCACTGTGCAGGCCTCTTTGGCATCCTGCGTGGAGTGGGCGGCGAGCAGCCAGCAGGAAGCGGCAGGCTTCTAGTTTCATGGATGATAGTTACTTATCGATACTTCCATTACTGTGTCCATTCTTCCCCACTGGAGTCAGTACCATTATGAAGTGTGTCAGCCTCATGCATGAATTGTGTCAATCTCATGCAACCCAACCTAGTCGAGCTGAGAGTACCAATCAGATCACATAATTTCCAGTGGCGGCTCCTCCGCTAAAGCAGAAGAGCGGTGCCCTACTGCTCATAGAGTAGTGAAAAGGGACAAAAATAAAACAATAATAATAACACGTTTTATTTTTGGTTGCTGCGGGCTGGGTTAGGGCGGGGTGGGTGGGTTGTAGCTCAAGGTGGGAGAAGGAGAGGACTGTGTACACTAAGTGTACATGACTGTTTGGCCGGCCATTTCAGCTGGCCAAGCAGTCATGTGCACTTTCCATGTTCCCCACCAGGCTGTAATGGACAGCCTGATGGGGAATATGCACAGGCTTCCTGTTGCAGTCTTAGCGCTGATTCACTGCGCTCAGACCAATCACAGCGCTGCATTACAGCATTGTGATTGGCGCAGGGGAGCTTGTCTGCTGGGTGCTTTGTGCAGCTCCTTCTGGAGAAGAGAAGAAGAGGAGCGACGCAGCCCTCAGAAAAAGTAAGTGTTATTTTGTTTTTTTATTGGCTCCTACCCCCGTTCCCTACTAGCCACCACTGATTTTTACTCGCCTTTTTCACCATTACTCATATCAGGACCAGCTACCTCATTACATTACTCAGCTTCTAAAACAATCTCCCTCTAATTCCAGGCACAAGTTGGGGATACACGGGGGTGGACGGCGTCCACCCACTTTTTTTAACAGGGTGAACGCCGTCCACCCTGCTAAGAAATTGAGCTCCACTGAATAATGTGCTGAACTTGTCCCAGTGCAATTTTCAAACACCAGGCCACATTCAGAAGTGCCTGCACGTTGTCTGCTTTCGATCCTCAACGTGCAGGCGGGGACGGAGCATTCTTTTTAGGTCTCGGGCCTAGCGTACACTACGCAAGCAGTGTCGCGCAGCGATAGTCCTTTTCTCGGGGTTTAGAAAATGGACCTGGAAATTCCACGCAGCTCGTGCGTGTTATTTCCTAGGTCCATTTTCATTGGCCTTTGCGTTAAGCATGGGCGTAAAATCCGTTACGCTCGCGGATTTTTCGTATTTTCGGAGAATCCGCAATCCGCGAACTCTCGCGGATGTGGCGAGAATACGCAAATCCGCGCGAAGCGGATTTTTTGTTTGTGTTCGCACTGCTCGCGGTCAATCTCGCAACAATCTCGCACTCGCGAAAGTACAAAAATTACAAGGGGAGGGGTAAAGGAAGTGGCCCAGTCTCCAACTTCCTGTTTCTGTCCAGCAAGCTCCTCCCATAGGGGTGGGGTGAAGGAAGTGCCCCAGTCTCCAACTTCCTGTTCCTGTCCAGCAAGCTCCTCCATTTCCTGGCCACTTTGATTTCGATCTTGACTGGGAAGGATTACTTTTTGTGGTTGCTGCTGGATATTTGCATTTGAGGCCTTTTGGATTACTTTTGGATTCGAAATTTGGTTTCACAAACAAGTAAGTTGATGTTGTTTGTTTGTGGTGATTTTTGTGTGTATTGCTTTTTTTTCGACTTTTTGGGGGGGAAAATCTGCAAGTTCGCGAGCTGAGGATGTTTTTGCTTGTGTTCGCACTGCTTGTGTCCCGCGCAGCAACAATCTCGCACTCGCGAAATTGTAAAAATTACAATTCTGCACATGAATTGAAAACCACCAGGCTTAGTAGTTATGGGTGCATGCATGATACAACTGTTTTTTTGAATTTTTTTTTAACATGATTCTGGCCAGGGCATGGATGGCATTGGATTGTGGTGATCTTTGTGTGTTTTACGACTTTTTGGGGTGGTGTTGGGGGCTTGCTATGTGGGTGGGGGCCATTTTATTGCCTGGTCCCGTGTGGGTGGGGGTCTAGGGGCCATTTTTAAGCCAGTTTGTGTGCTTTGTGCCATAGGCCTGCACCCAGTGTGCTCTGATGTCATCCATTATGCCCAGGGGGCCCAGAATCGGTCTGTTCGCGGATTTTGCTGGTTTTTCGCCACGTTCGCGCCGTGAGGCAACAATCTCGCACTCGCGAAATTGTAAAAATTGCAATTTTGCACCGGAAAACCACCAGCAGGCAGCATAAGCCTTCTGAAACTTGATGGATGGCATTGGATTGTGGTGATTTGATTAGTGTTGTGTTTTTTCACTTTTTGGAGTAGGGGTTGGGGGCTGGCTATGTTGGTGGTGGCCATTTTGAGGCATGGTCCTGGCCATGTGGATGGGGGGGTCAAGCGGCCATTTTGAAGGCAGGCAGTGAGCTTTGAGACATAGGCCTGCACCCATTGTGCCTTGCTTTCACCCATTGTGCCCAGGCGGAGTCAGGGGTACATGAAAGTACAACCCTCTCTGTGTGTGCTCTCTTGGATCAATGTTAAATTCCTGTTTCCCAAGAATTTAGCAAATCCTAATTTTGAAATTTCCATATTGTGTGGTGTGCACTGTGCACGTGTGTATTCATAAATGCCTACTTGCTAACTGTTTATTGAAGCGCTACATAAGCAACATATATTTACTGATGTTCCTCTGTCTTCGTTTGCTTTTAGGTGCACAAAACTCCGCATCATCGTTGAGCATTCAGTGCCAGGAAGAAGTCCTGCTGCGGCCTGTTGTTCTGACATCTGAAGAAGATGGCTCCAAAAAGAGGTGCCCGTAGGTCCTCTTGCAAGAAAGATGTCTCTACTAAGGAGAAGAAGCAAGTGGCACCACTTACCAAGGAGACTGGTGGCTCAACCAATACATTTTTTGGGGAAAAACAACAAGAAAAACAAAGGCCCACCATGAGTGCTGCACAGGTAGCCTGTTTAGTTGTTGAATCACCAACGACCAGTGATGTTCGTTCATCGCAAGAAAGTAGCAGCACACCATCAACACAGGTTGTAACTCATCTCACAAGTACTATTCAACAACCAAAGCCGCAACAACAACTGCATGGGCTACTAGTACAAGCAGAAGTACATGCGCAAGGAGCTGTCCGAGAAGGAGCTGTCCGAGAAGGAGCTGTCCGAGAAGGAGCTGTCCGAGAAGGAGCTGTCCGAGAAGGAGCTGTCCGAGAAGGAGCTGTCCGTGAAGGAGCTGGCCGAGAAGGAGCTGGCCGAGAAGGAGCTGGCCGAGAAGGAGAAGGCCGAGAAGGAGAAGGCCGAGAAGGAGAAGGCCGAGAAGGAGAAGGACGAGAAGGAGAAGGACGAGAAGGAGAAGGAGAAGGCCGAGAAGGAGAAGGCCGAGAAGGAGAAGGCCGAGAAGGAGAAGGCCGAGAAGGAGAAGGCCGAGAAGGAGAAGACCGAGAAGGAGAGGTCCATGGAGACTTGCAAGTAGAGGTCAGTGAAGATGCCCATGTAGCGGCGCATGGAGCGGTGCAAGTGCCCACAATGGTTGTTCTTCCAGAAGTAGGGGCACAGGAGGAAATTGACTTTGGAGCCGGGGTATCATGTCAGGAAGACGAAGCCACTCCTCCTGATGATTCATTTTCCCCCAGCTCCCCAGCAAGGAAAAGATCAAGGAGGGTGTGTAGAAGTTCCTCTTCAAGCCCCGCTCCATCAGATGATGATCTGGATCTAGATTGGCAACCATCTCCGACATCTGAGAGGGAGGCACACCATGAGCTGCGAAAGGTATCAAATGTTAAAAGGAAGGGCCCCGGAAAGCTCATACTTATGGATCCGAACGTCGGACTTGATGAAGTGGTTCATTCTGATGTTGATGAACAGGATGACAGCAATGACCTAGTCATCACACATGTCATTCCAGCCACACCGGCCATGCAGCAGACAGACATTTATACCCTATCCCGACGTCATGCTGAGCGTGACCCTGGCGACGTGGCACTGGCAGCACCACCAACGCAGTCAAGTAGTACAACAAGTTCAACAAAACCTACAGCTCCCATATTTTCTCCCCAGAGGGGGACTCCATCCAGCTCGACTCCCTCAAGTAAGGTTGCTGCAATAATTGCACAACCCAGTAGATGTCTGCAAGGCTCATCCACCACTGCTTCATCTGGCATTGGCAGCAGTATCACCTCGTGCGGCAAAACCAGAAGTTTCCAGTCCCCAGTTTGGAACTTTTTTAGTGTCCATGAAAAGTATGATAACATAGCCGTTTGTTGCATTTGTAAGACTAGCGTTAGCCGTGGTAAGACTGGTACCAACTATGGAACCGGAGGCCAGATAGGTCATCTTGAAAGAAAGCACGCTGTCGAATGGTTTCCGCACCTAGCAAACGTCAAGGGAAAGCGATCCCAAAGGGCAAGTGGCCAAAATATACCCATACTAGGTGTTTCATCTGAAGATGACGGGGAGGTAGAAGAAGCGTCAGACATGTGTCCGGTTGCACCCAGTACCCCTGGCAGCACCACACCCTCCGGAACACATAGGAGGCACACTGAGAGTCTGGGAGACACACCAATGCGGAAAATGTCAACACTGATCAGAAGTGGGTCGAAGAAGGCATCAGCATCATCCCGTTAATTTGTCCAGCGCACCATTTCAGCCATGTTCTCCTCAGATGTGCAATTTCAACGCAACCACCCAACTGTACGTCTGTATAACACTAAGCTGGCTAAAATGCTAGCGGTGGACCTTCTCCCTTTTTCGTTTGTCGAAGGTGTGGGTTTCCTTGAATTCGTGGCAACACTGGCCCCTAAATGGAAGGTTCCTAGCCGGTTCTATTTTGCCAGGGTTGCTGTTCCAGCACTACATAAAGAGGTGCTTGAGTTGGTGGGGGCAGCTTTGCAGAAGAGTGCTGTTCACACTATACACCTGACAACAGACATGTGGACCAGTTGCCAAGCCCTTGATTACATGTGCATCACTGCACACTGGGTCTCTTTTTCAGGAGTCATAAAACAGATAAATGCAGGTGGTGACTTGGTCGAGATTTTTAAGGGTGCTCGTAAACATGCAACATTAGCCATGTTTGGCATGGAGAAAACTCATTTTGGATGACTTTAACAAAAAGGTCTCGCAATGACTGCCCCCAAGAAAATGCAAGGTTGGTTATGTTTCTACAGATAATGGCAGCAATGTAGTTAAGGCCATGGAGGACGGTTTCTATTTCAGAGTGCCGTGTTTGGCGCACTGTATCAACCTTGTTGTGCAAAATTTTTTGAAAAAAGAACTTGCAGTCGACAAAACACTGACCATCTGCAGAAGAATATGCACACATTTCAACCATTCTTTTAAGGCCCGGAAGGAGCTGAGGCGCAAGCAAAATGAACGTAGAATGCCAGTGAAAGCACTTATCCAGGAGGTGGCAACACGTTGGAACTCAACCTTCTACATGCTTGAGCGTCTGCATGAGCTGTTTCCAGTAGTCAATGAGTATTTCTACAACCTGGGTGGTGATACAACAGAAATGATGCTAGCGGTGGAGCAATGGCAGCTAGTTAAAAGCCTGACAGACATGCTTCGTTCTTTTGAGGTCTTCACGCGTGACGTCAGCAGGGAGGACTGTTCTTTGAGCAAAGCTATCCCATTGTTGCTGAAGCTCGAGCACCAAGTCAAGGTGGTGTCTTCACAATTAAAGGACGTTGGAAAGAACGAAGCACATGAGTTGGCGCAGAGATTATTACAACGCCTAGTTAGCAATGAACGGCTTGTAAAAATCAAGAAACAACAGCACTACATTTGTGCTACTATTCTGGATCCACGTTACAAAAAGCCATTGTTTGGCAAAGTAATAATTCCTTTTGAAACATCGGATGTTACAGAGTACAAAGGTTGGCTAGCTCAGTCAGCCATTCGTTTTGAAAGAGAGCGGAAGGAAACTGTAGGAGAAGACAGTACTACTAGTGAATCAGCAGGCCACCAGGCGTCCCAAAAAAGCACTTCTGCATCTGTGCCTGTGGCAGAAGTGAGTGTCTTTTCCTCTGAGCCGTTAACCACACCAGCAACCGTATCATCTGAACCAGGCCCAGGCGATATGTCTGAAGCGGGTTGGCTAACTCAGCTAGGGTTTCCTTGTCCTAGAAAGGACACAGAAGTGCAAAATACAGGAATCCGGGAGGACATTCTTTCAATGGTGCAGGCCTATCTGGATGACTCAACAGAGGTCAATATTACTGAGGACCCATTGGCGTATTGGCATGGGAAAAGAAAAATATGGCGAGAGCTCACCAACCTGGCTATCAATTACTTGTCTTGCCCACTCGCAAGCGTGTCTTCAGAACGTGTTTTTAGTTCTGCTGGTGGCATTGTGACTTCCAAAAGGTCCCGCCTCTTGCCCGCAAATGTGGAGCGGCTCACCTTGATAAAGATGAACCAGCACTTCATACCACCAGATTACAGAGTACGAGAATCCACGCAGGAAGAAGAGGACACCGACCTACCTGAGGAAAGTTCTCCTCAGTTACTAGAAGTAACCCCGACTGATGATTTATCACTGGTCAATCAGAGGGTGCTGTGATGACACAGAGGGTGGCATGGGTGTGCCAGCCAGAGGGTGGCATGGGTGAACCAGAGTGCCAGTGTTGACAGGATGGCAGTGCTTTGCTTGCCCCAATAATGTACACTGGTGAACCAGAGGGTGCTGTGATGACACAGAGGGTAACATGGGTGAGCCAGAGGGTGGCATGGGTGACCAAAGAGAGTGCCAGTGGTAACAGAGGGTGGCAGTGATGAAGAAAGCCTTGCAAACAGGCTGGGCACGTAGAAACAACAAGTTCACAAAACTGGCGACCCGACAAGTAAGTTCGCAATTTGCGAAATTGTACAAAACCCTCGCGTACTTGCAGAAACCCGTGCGAACACACCCCCCCAAAAATACGCAAATCCGCGAGAATTCGCGGAATTTGCGGATTTTCGCAATCCGCAAATCCGCAAATTCGCGGATTGCGAATCCGCAAAATACGCCCATGCTTAGGTGTGTATTTTTAAAACAGAACACGCAATAGTCCATGGGCGGCCGCGTAGCTCCGCCCATGGCCTATTGGTGTCTGTTACGCGCACCAAAAGCCATATATCTTCAATTATTGCGGCAATTGAAGACATATGCTGGCAGTGGCGCGCGCGCGCGCACCACTCGCCAGCTTTTATTTTTTGTTTTGGATCCATTTCACAGCGCAGACACGGGCAGACAGAAGCACTGGTACAGGCCATCAATGCCGGCAGCGCGAGGCTGGTTTCTAAGTGCCCTCGATGATATGCGGAGCGACCGAAGTTAAATTTGCCTGTTTAAAAAAAAATACAGCACTCTTAGGCCCTTGGGTGTTTTAATGTCAATGGGTAAAATGAGAAACCTCACTACATGATAACCAGTATATGTTACTGTCCCGGACAGCCTACAAGCATTTGAGACAAAAACAGAAAGTTTTATTTCAGAGAGCCTTACATCGCTGCTTGTACAATTAGTAAATCACCCCATTCTTTTCCCGAGATGTGCAGGACTGGGCCTCGCTCATGGCCCGGGGCCTGAGTGACAGGCGGAAGGCGCCCTTCCATTCCGGCTGCGGAATCGGGGGTTGCCTGGGAGACAGACGGGCCTCTTTGTTTACATCCAGCGGCAGCAGCCGTTCTGAGCTCTGAGGAGCTCGGTCCGCAGTCCAAGTCCCTGAAGGAAGGGAACACAGTCACTGCCATCCGGCCACCGAGGTGAGTGAGTGAGGCCAGGGATGTAGAAGAACGTGGATAACATCCGACCCAGTTCGACAGTGGTTTGTTCGCTCCCTTCTAGAGCGGGATTGATTGTTTCTTAGATTGTGAGGTCAGTTCTCCGTGGACAGTGTTCCTCCTGGGGGGTTCTACACTACAGTCTAGTGCTCTCCACAGCTCAGCATGTTAAAGTTGCCACTTATCCCCCCCTCAACCCCCTTCCCGACCCTTGGAGAGCTGGTCAGCGAGCTCCCAGGAGGTATCATTTCCTTTCAATGGCTTGTGCTTTAGGTTTTTAAGTCGGTAAGAGAGCAGTGTGGGTTAAAGCAGCCGTGGTACAGGTCAGTGCTGAACTTAAAGTCCCCACATTCCATTCAAGGGTGGTGGATTCTGCTTTTCGTCATTTTGGGGTTAATGAAATGAGTGCGTGAAACTTGGGTACCAGTAACAATTGGGCTTCACACAAAGTGCTCCGAACTGACTTGTACTGCAGATATTGTAATTTCCAAAGAGATAAAGAACAGAATTACTCGTGATAAAATGTTTTTTTTAATAACTTGTTTTAAATGGACAGCATTAGATGCATTGCATACAGAAAAATCCCAATAGATTTTCAGCCCATACTTAAAATGCTAAGGAGTAAACTACAAGTCCCATAATGCAGCGTAGCTGTTGGCTAACTCTGCGACGCATGACGTGAGGACACTTGGCAGCTATGGTCACCCGAGGTAGCACAGCAAGCAAGAAATCATCTGAGGCCAGTACGAAAGTCAGTTTCAGAGGTGTGGTTAGGGGTCCTGGGGGTGTAGTCGAGACACAAAGCGGCGAGAGGACTCGCCGGAGGAAAGAGAACAAGTCAATGGCAGAGCCGGAATTATTTGAAGCACAAATAAATGCAGCACATGTAGTCACGAAGTCAGTGACAGAGCCAAAGTTACAGGTGCACAGATGGTAAATAATTTCCTATGGGAAACAGGTTCAGTGGCAGAGTCGGGCTTAGAATGGAAACAGGCAGAGGTAAAACCTGCCTGAAGTCACACAAGGAATCAATGTGCGAAAGGAATAGCTTCGCTCGCTGCAGCCTTTGTCTGCTGTTGTGGGCCGCTCCGGTGCTCGGTCTCTGGTTTTTCTAGGTGCGCCCTATCTCTCCCACCCCCGCCGAGGTCTACCCTTATTACCGGTCACCCCGAAATACCCCACTAGCCCAGGCGTGACTCGAGTGGCAAGCGAAGGCCCGCGAGGTTTTCCAGAGATACCAGCCCCTTTATTCCCCTAAGAGACCTGGGGTGAGCAGTATGTTAGTGTGCTGGGTGAGCAGTGTGTGAGTATGCAGGGTGAGCAGTATGTTAGTGTGCTGGGTGAGCAGTGTGTGAGTATGCAGGCTGAGCAGTGTGTGGGTGTCCAGGGCCAGCAGTGTGTGAGTGTGTAGGGTGAGCAGTGTGTGAGTGTGCAGGGTGAGCAGTGTGTGAGTGTGCAGGGTGAGCCGTGTGTAGGGTGAGCAGTGTGTGTGTCCAGGGCCAGCAGTGTGTGTGTGTGTGTGAAGGGTGATCAGTGTGTGAGTGTGCAAGGTGAACATTGTGTGAGTGTGCAGGGTGAACATTGTGTGAGTGTGCAGGATGAGCAGTGTGTGAGTATGCAGGGTGAGCAGTGTGTGAGTATGCAGGGTGAGCAGTGTGTGGGGGTCCAGGGATAGCAGTGTGTAAGTGTGCAGGGTGACCAGTGTGTGGGTGTGCAGGGTGAGCAGTGTGTGGGTGTGCAGGTCTAGTGCTGTGTGGGTGTCCAGGGCTAGCAGTGTGTAAGTGTGCAGGGTGAACATTGTGTGAGCGTGCAGGGTGAGCAGTGTGTGAGTGCGCAGGGTTAACAGTGTGTGAGCGTGCAGGGTGAGCAGTGTGTGAACGTGCAGGGTGAGCAGTGTGTGAGTGTGTAGGGTGAGCAGTGGGTGAGTGTGCAGGGTGAGCAGTGTGTGAGTGTATAGGGTGAGAAGTAGGTTAGTGTGCTGGGTGAGCAGTGTGTGAGTATGCAGGGTGAGCAGTGTGTAGGTGTCTAGGGCCAGCAGTGTGTGAGTGTGTAGGCTGAGCAGTGTGTGAGTGTGCAGGGTGAGTAGTTTGTGAGTGTGTAGGGTGAGCAGTGTGTAGGGTGAGCAGTGTGTGAGTGTGCAGGGTGAGCAGTGTGTGAGTGTGCAGGGTGAGCAGTGTGTGGGTGTGTAGGGTGAGCAGTGTGTGAGTGTGTAGGGTGAGCGGTGTGTGAGTGTGTAGGGTGAGCAGTATGTTAGTGTGCTGGGTGAGCAGTGTGTGAGTATGCAGGGTGAGCAGTGTGTGAGTGTCCAGGGCCAGCAGTGTGTGAGTGTGCAGGGTGAGCAGTGTGTGAGTGTGCAGGGTGAGCAGTGTGTGAGCGTGCAGGGTGAGCAGTGTGTGAGTGTGCAGGGTGAGCAGTATGTTAGTGTGCTGGGTGAGCAGTGTGTGAGTATGCAGGGTGAGCAGTGTGTGGGTGTCCAGGGCCAGCAGTGTGTGAGTGTGTAGGGTGAGCAGTGTGTGAGTGTGCAGGGTGAGCAGTGTGTGCGAATGCAGGGTGAGCAGTATGTGAGTGTCCAGGGCCAGCAGTGTGTGAGTGTGTAGGGTGAGCAGTGTGTGAGTGTGCAGGGTGAGCAGTGTGTGTGACAAGGTTACAAGCACCCTTACCTGTAGGTTGCTTGTAGAAGTTTTCGCAGAGACGTTATGGACCAACTTCCCCAAATTCTAGGCAACACCTAGTGACTGTTTTATAACACTGAGGTAATTAAATGGAAATCAGGGAGGTAGGCCGGATCGTGGACGCTACCTGCTTCCTTGATTGTCGACCTGCGAAGCAATAAGGAGAACTTTTGTAAAAACTGATTTCTAATACTGTCTATTTACCCCTATCAGGTTTCTAAAGGTTTAACTGTGCTTTAGAAGAGTCCTACCTGCGACTGGTTTAGATGTGGCGTCGCGTCCGTGTTGTCGTCGTGAAGGGGGTAGGCTGGGCAAGGTCAGCGATGATGCAGAAGATTGCTTGATCAGTGTTTGTTCTCTGTAAAACAATTATTTAAAGAGGAATGATGAGTTACTGTCTTGCTATATTGTTTGCATTACTCAATGCCTCCCCTTAAACTATCTTTCACTTACTCTGAATTCTCACCATGCCGTTCTTCGCCTTCACTCCCTAGTATGTACAATGTTAAAACAAAAAGACAATTTGGCAAACAACAATAACATTTACTCTTTCTCTTTGATAATTCTCAAAGTCTCTAAATCCCTTTTCCAGAAGTCCTTGTAACTTTGCTCTTTTCCTTTAAAATTTCTACAGAGTTCAAAAACTTGAATTCTTTCCAGGTAAGTCTTTAGTTCGATAATTCACTGGTAGCTTGCTTGCGTTGGGCGCCAGATAATACAAACAAGAAGATAACTGTAACTTAGCTTTTAAAAGTCTCTCTTCTTCTTTTCAGGTGGTGCGCGCGAAGGATGAAGACCTTCGAACTCCGAAGTGTAGGCCGTCGTCTTTGGATTCTAGGATCCTCCAGGGGACACCTCTGAAGGGCGGCGAAGGCAGAAGGCAAAGCGCCGGTTTACGTTGGGTGTGGCCTTTTATAGTGAAGCCACACCCAGCCACACCCAAGGAAGGTTGGCGCATCGCGCGCCAAATACATGCGTGCCGTTTTTCCAGCGTGCGCGCTGAACCGGCATCTCCGGTCTCTTTCTGAGCTCTCTCCCGTCTCGACCACAAGTCTGCTGACTTTCTCTGCATTCTTACCTACAACTCTCAGGCCATATTGTACATCTCTGCTTGGCTCATAATTCAATAAACTCGGCAATGATTCCAACAAGCACTTGGTAAAAACAAATGAAACCATGAAAATACAAATAAATCATTGAGAGCACAAATCACTGTAACAATACACATTTAGAGTGTTACACAATCATACACTAAAATATCACTGGCGTGCTGGTTGCACGGGACAGGGGTGGGTTTTTAGAGTGGGAAAACTACGCCTGCATATATGTGCATGTAAGGCTAGTGAGGAACGGGAATCATGACAGTACTCCCCTCTCAAGATCCCTCCCAAAATCTGTGGAACAGGTTTCGGTTTATTTGGATAACGAAGATGAAAATTTCTGATCAATCGAGCAGAATTTTGGACGTTGGAAAGAGGTTCCCATGTTCGTTCTTCAGGACCATAACCTTTCCAATGTATTAAGTAAAACAATTTCCCTCGGACTCTCTTTGCATCTACAATCTTTTGAACTTCAAATTCAGGGACACCATCAATAAGAATGGGTGGTGGATTTTTTTTAAATCTAGTCATTGGATTACAAGGTTTGATCAATGACACATGAAACACCGGATGAAACTTATACCTACTGGGTAAGGTGAGTTTAATACTGACAGGATTTATTATCTTTTCTACCACAAATGGGCCAATGAATTTGGGACGTAATTTTTTACAAATAGTCATTCTCAAATTCTTTGTAGATAACCAAACTTTATCTCCGATTGAATATTCTGGTGATGGTTTTCTATGTAAATCTGCTGATTCTTTTTGGCTTTCTTTCGCTTGAGCTAAGTGATATTGAGCCTGCTTCTGAACATGAACCAATCTAGTAATGTGTTCCTCCAATGATGGTATGACTGAAGGGATACATACTTTTTCTGGGACATTTTTAGGGTGGAAACCATAAGTACAAAAGAAAGGTGACAGACTGGTGGAGGAATTGTCTAAGTTATTGAAAGCGAATTCTAAAACCCACAAAATATCCGACCACTCTCTTTCATCTTCTGCCAAAGCACACCTAAGAAACTGTTCTATGGTTTGATTCGTTCTTTCAGTTAAACCATCCGTCTGAGGATGGTAACCTGAGGACATGCGAATGTCCATGTTGAAAGTTTCTCCTAAATTTTGCCAAAAGTGAGAGACAAATTGTGGACCTCTGTCAGAAATAATTACAGAGGGAATTCCATGCAACCTAATTATTTCTTTAGAGAAGATTTGAGTCAAATCTCTTGCAGAAGGGATGTTTTTTAACGGAATAAAATGAGCCATTCGAGAAAAATGGTCTACCACTGTCAAAATAGTGTTATACCCCTCTTTGGTCTCAGGAAGTTCCACAATAAAGTCCAGCGATATCGTGTGCCAAGGCTGGGGCGAAATTGGGAGGGGAAGTAAAAGACCACTAGGTGCTTGATGTTGTGTTTTATGTTGAATGCAAACCACACAAGTCTCAATATAATCTTTTACATCATTCAACAAGGTAGGCCACCAAAATTTTCTTTTGATTAACTGACTGGTTTTAGCAACTCCTGGATGTGCACACATAAGAGGATCATGATGTAATTGTATCACCTTTTTTTGCAGTTCCAGCGTTGGTACAACAATTTGTTCATTCAAATACATTAAACCTTCTTTAACTTGCATTAAAGGATACAAAATTTTCCATTCTTGAAAAGTCTTTTCCTGAACTCTTTGTTTAATGTCTTCTACTACATCAGTAACCACCACTCCCACCTTGAAACAAGCCTCAGGTAATACAGGTCGAACTTCTTTAAGAGAACTCTCCTTCTCCTCTACAGTCCCCAAACGTGACAATGCATCTGCCTGAATTTTCTTAGGATCCATCTCTATACCATCTGGGCTCAGGACATATCCTAAGAAGTCCACTTTGGTGGTGTGAAAGACACTCTTTTCCAGCTTAATGTACAAGGAGTTGTCGAGTAGTTTTCGAAGAATAGCTCTTACTTGTTGTACATGTTCTGTGGTGTTTTTAGAATAGATGAGAATGTCATCTATGTACACTATGCAACAGATATCCAAAAATTCTCTCAAAACCTCGTTTATAAAAAATTGAAAAGCTGCGGGAGCGTTACAGAGCCCGAATGGCATGACCTGGTATTCATATAAACCAAATTTAGTACGAAATGCCGTCTTCCATTCGTCTCCACTGCGAACTCTAACCAAATGATAAGCTCCTCGCAAATCCAATTTAGTGTATATCGTGGCATCTTTTAATTGGTCCAAAAGTGTCGGGATCAAAGGAAGAGGATATCTATTTTTAATGGTAACATTGTTTAAGGCTCTATAGTCGATGCATGTCCTCAACTCACCTCCCTTTTTTGGAATAAAAAAGAGGGGGGAGGATACTGGAGATTTCGAATGTCGGATAAATCCATTGGCCAGATATTCATCTAAGTACTCTCTTAGGTGCTCGTTTTCTTTCTCGGTGAGAGCATAAATTCTACTACATGGCAATGTAGCCCCCGGTACCAAATCTATTCGACAATCGAAATCCCGGTGAGGGGGTAGAGTGTTGGCCTTTTTTTTGTCAAACACATCATGGAGATCAGAATATTCTTCTGGAATTCCTTCCAGCAAAAGTATGCTCTTTGAAGTCAGGGGAAAATTATTTCCTAGGATCAACACTTTGGAATCTGGTGTCGTCAGACAAGAAGATACACAATGCTCTGAGTCAAATAACAGAGTTCTTTCCACCCAATCTATCTTAGGATTATGCTTGACTAACCAAGGTATGCCTAAAATTAAGCGGAATTGAGGGGCATCTATGACGTCAAAGGTTATGTCCTCCTTGTGTTTATGTAAACAGGTCATTAACAGAGTTTCGGTGTGAAATTGGATCAGTCCCGATGATAACTCCTTACCATCTACTGCTTTGACCACTTCTGGGTGTTGTTTGGCCTTGGTTTTAAACTCTAACCTCTTCAGAAACATGGTATCTATGAAATTGCCTGTAGCTCCTGAATCAATCAAAGCATCAACAGTCCATTCCTTCCCCTTTTCTGTTCCAGATTGCAAAGTAACAGTTATACTAAGATGATGGGAAGCTATCTCAGGGGTTATTGAGGCCAAGCTAGATAACTCACTCGACAATCTGACCTCCTGATTAGTCGAGCCTGTTAGTTTTCCGACTGCTGTACTAAAGATACCTCAGAATTCTTACTTTTAGGTTTATTTGGGCGAACTGGACATTCCTTGACGAAATGACCTGATTTGCCGCAATATAAACACTGATTCAATTTTCTTCTCTTGTCCCTCTCCTCCTTACTCAGGGGCCCTTTAATTGTGCCTATTTGCATAGGTTCTACTCCAGAATCCAATTTTGACGAGCTTTCAGGCTTAACACTGTTGTATCTTTCCTTAAAAGAGAACACTTTAATTTCTGTTTTACCTTTTTCTCCTCTGCGTTCTAAAAGCCGATGATTTAACTTAACTACTAAGTCAATGAAATCTTCGATGGCGTCTGGTGGGTCTAAGATCTGTGTGACCATGTCTTTTAGCTCGTCTCTAAGCCCCTTGTAAAAAAGGGAAACTCTTTTTTCTTCAGGCCAGCGGGACTCAATAACGAGTCTATTGAATTGGGAAATGTAATGTAATAAATCCGAAGACCCTTGTTTGAGATGTAATAATTCATGGTCTGCGGACTGGACAAAAACGTGCTTGGCAAATAACTTTTTCATCGTGTTCTTAAAAAGTCTAAGGTTATATAGCATCGGGTCATCGCGCTCTACAATTGGCACAGACCAAAGGGCTGCGTCCCCCCCTAGGTATGACAGAATAAAGGCTACCTTAGAGGAGTCATCTGGGAATGCTGCTGGCTTAGCTATAAAATGCAAATGGCATTGATTTAAGAAGATCGAGAACTTATTACTATCTCCCAAAAAGCGTTCGGGAGGTGCTAAAGGTACTGTCACTGGAGTCACTACCTGAATTTGAGTTGGAGTGGTGGAAGAACTGGGACCAGAGTGCAAGGTTTGAAACCCTGGCTGAAACGTAGCTGGTTTCAGTACTGATTTTTGTGTTGGGGGAAAGCCCCACTGGCTTGAACTAGATTGCATATTACTCTGAATATCTGTGATATCCCTACGAAAGGCTGCGTTTTCGGCTTGAATAGCCGTTAACAAGGTTGTTATGTCTTGCAAGGAACTTGTGATGGAAGGATCCATAACGTCTGGGCGAAAATATCGTCGTGGGCTTTGCCTTCTGACAAGGTTACAAGCACCCTTACCTGTAGGTTGCTTGTAGAAGTTTTCGCAGAGACGTTATGGACCAACTTCCCCAAATTCTAGGCAACACCTAGTGACTGTTTTATAACACTGAGGTAATTAAATAGAAATCAGGGAGGTAGGCCGGATCGTGGACGCTACCTGCTTCCTTGATTGTCGACCTGCGAAGCAATAAGGAGAACTTTTGTAAAAACTGATTTCTAATACTGTCTATTTACCCCTATCAGGTTTCTAAAGGTTTAACTGTGCTTTAGAAGAGTCCTACCTGCGACTGGTTTAGATGTGGCGTCGCGTCCGTGTTGTCGTCGTGAAGGGGGTAGGCTGGGCAAGGTCAGCGATGATGCAGAAGATTGCTTGATCAGTGTTTGTTCTCTGTAAAACAATTATTTAAAGAGGAATGATGAGTTACTGTCTTGCTATATTGTTTGCATTACTCAATGCCTCCCCTTAAACTATCTTTCACTTACTCTGAATTCTCACCATGCCGTTCTTCGCCTTCACTCCCTAGTATGTACAATGTTAAAACAAAAAGACAATTTGGCAAACAACAATAACATTTACTCTTTCTCTTTGATAATTCTCAAAGTCTCTAAATCCCTTTTCCAGAAGTCCTTGTAACTTTGCTCTTTTCCTTTAAAATTTCTACAGAGTTCAAAAACTTGAATTCTTTCCAGGTAAGTCTTTAGTTCGATAATTCACTGGTAGCTTGCTTGCGTTGGGCGCCAGATAATACAAACAAGAAGATAACTGTAACTTAGCTTTTAAAAGTCTCTCTTCTTCTTTTCAGGTGGTGCGCGCGAAGGATGAAGACCTTCGAACTCCGAAGTGTAGGCCGTCGTCTTTGGATTCTAGGATCCTCCAGGGGACACCTCTGAAGGGCGGCGAAGGCAGAAGGCAAAGCGCCGGTTTACGTTGGGTGTGGCCTTTTATAGTGAAGCCACACCCAGCCACACCCAAGGAAGGTTGGCGCATCGCGCGCCAAATACATGCGTGCCGTTTTTCCAGCGTGCGCGCTGAACCGGCATCTCCGGTCTCTTTCTGAGCTCTCTCCCGTCTCGACCACAAGTCTGCTGACTTTCTCTGCATTCTTACCTACAACTCTCAGGCCATATTGTACATCTCTGCTTGGCTCATAATTCAATAAACTCGGCAATGATTCCAACAAGCACTTGGTAAAAACAAATGAAACCATGAAAATACAAATAAATCATTAAGAGCACAAATCACTGTAACAATACACATTTAGAGTGTTACACAATCATACACTAAAATATCACTGGCGTGCTGGTTGCACGGGACAGGGGTGGGTTTTTAGAGTGGGAAAACTACGCCTGCATATATGTGCATGTAAGGCTAGTGAGGAATGGGAATCATGACAGTGTGGGTGTCCAGGGCCAGCAGTGTGTGAGTGTGTTCGGTGAGCAGTGTGTGTGTGTGTGCAGGGTGAGCAGTGTGTGAGAATGCAGGGTGAGCAGTATGTGGGTGTCCAGGGCCAGCAGTGTGTGAGTGTGTAGGGTGAGCAGTGTGTGAGTGTGCAGGGTGAGCAGTGTGTCGGTGTCCAGGGCCAGCAGTGTGTGAGTGTGTTCGGTGAGCAGTGTGTGTGTGTGCAGGGTGAGCAGTGTGTGAGAATGCAGGGTGAGCAGTGTGTGAGTGTCCAGGGCCAGCAGTGTGTGAGTGTGTAGGGTGAGCAGTGTGTGAGTGTGCAGGGTGAGCAGTGTGTGAGTGTCCAGGGCCAGCAGTGTGTGAGTGTGTAGGGTGAGCAGTGTGTGAGTGTGCAGGGTGAGCACAAATGACGTGCTTTGGTGCCAGTGAAGTCCAGTGCTTTCACTGGGACGTTGTTCTAGGCACCTAGAAGACCTGGCACATGTTACTTGAGGCACACTGGTGTGGTGGTATTAAAGACAGGGGCACTGCTTTCAGAGTCTTTGGCTCCTAAGAGGGACCCCAATCACCTGCCAGCTCTTTCACAGGAGCGCAACATTTCCATGCTCCCCCATCTGACCAAAGCTTCCATTCCAGACGACAGACCCCAATGTCTCACAGAGGATCACACAACACCACACAGACACACACCACACACACACACCACAGACACACACACACACCACACACACACACACAACACCACACATACCACCACACACACACACCACACATACCACCACACACACACCACACACATAATACTACATACATAAGACCACACACATAACACCACGCACATAACACCACATTTACACCACCACACACACAACACCACACACACACACCACCACACACACACACCACCACACACACACACCAGCACACTCACAACATACACAACACCACACACACACACACTCACCACCACACACTCACCACCACACACTCACCACCACACACTCACCAGGCACACACACACCACCAGCCGTCACCGCACGCTTTCAACAGGCACACACACACACCACCAGCCGTCAGCGCACGCTTTCACCAGGCACATACAACACCAGCCGTCATTGCACGCTTTCACCAGGCACACACACCACCAGCTGGCAGTGCACGCTTCCACCAGGCACACACACCACCAGCCATCAGTGGACAATTTCCACAGGCACACACACCACCAGCCATCAGTACACACATCAATTGTTAACGCATCCACAATTAACTATTGTAGCAATCGCAGTATGGCACACTTTACTTTTAAACATATTCATCTAAAGCGCAGCTACAATTCCAATCCAACCCACATAATTCCACTACACACCACATGCATACACTCCATAACACATGGCGAAAAGACATAGCCATTTACAATGCCATTAGCACAAACTTAAATAAATCCGAGACCTATTGCATTTCCAATGCTTGTTTCAGACTACTGCTGGGCCCATAACAAAGGACAAATATGAGGGGTCATCAGGCCTCCTTTTGTTAGAGTCTCCTCACTGGGAGCAGTTTGGAGCCTCACACCTGATGCAAATGCAGCAGAGGGGAAACAAAGGCTCACTTCTTGTAATGCCACTGCCTGTAAAGTTGTGGCTTGTGATTCCACTTCCTATGATGTCAATTCCTGTTATGCCATGTGTGATGTCGCGAGCCATGATGTTGCATGCCGTGATGTCACTTGCATACTGCCCAACTAGGTTAGTCCCCCCACTTCTTGTTTTTTAGGACTTGTGCCCTGCTCTAATTCCAGTAAATCTGCCAGGCTCAGTACTGGGGGAAAGCAAGGGGTAGTGATAAGAAAAAGAAAGAAGGGATCCAGAGTAAAGGTTTTACTGGAAGTAATTGAAAAATTACCTCTTTGTCCGCTTCCTTGTTGAATTAATTACATTATGAGGCCCAAAAAAGGCCAGGAAATTTGACCCAAAAAAATATCAAGATTAGATGCAGTTCACTGCTTATTTATTGTGAAAAGTTGCTTGTAAATATTACTTCATAGCTAGGAGAACTCCAAAAACATCTGCTGACTGCTCTCATGTTGCGTCTATAGTGCCTAACAAAGGTTGAAGGAGTAGTGCGTGTTGCTGCGCTACAGACCTAGATTACTAAAAGTTCCTTGAGATTCTGCTCAGAAAGCAACCATTCCTCAGGTAGGTCTCCCTTGAATCCTTCCCTGTTGACTCCAACTAAGGTCAACATCTGACCAGGATGGAGGAAGAAGATGGTGCATAAGGCTTCCTATAAGACATATCAGTAATGGAGGAGAAGATGCTGGTAGAGTCAGTGTTCTTACTTCACATTCTTTGAGACATCAAACCACACATAGCTTCAGATGTGAAGGGAAATATGGATTTTCAACAGAAAAGAAGAATTCTTTGTACATGTCATAACTGAGAAAAACACACTGGAAGGTTTGTAATGTCTGATAGAAATGTTAAACATCTTAACATCTGACATTCTCTTAAAGGAAACTAAACACACTTAGTTAGTTAACTTTTAAGAGAAAGCCATTCATTATTAAGACAAAGTTCAGAATCTCTGGAAGTCCATATTAACATCCCATAGTGATTAATATTGGGGTTCAAGAGGAGTAAAATATTGAATATTCTTTGGCAATCTTCAAGCTAGCTCAAAGATGACTGGTTTGTTATCAACATGTCTATGCTCTGCAGGAAATGTCAGCTCTGTGACCAGAAATTATTCCTTCTGGAATGCAAAAGAAGGTAGGACATTACGAACTGTTGTGACTAATGCCAAAATGGGATTAGGATTTCTTTCCATGCACCAACAAGACCAAAATCACCAAACTGACTTATAAGCTTTGTAAGTTGCCTGGGCCCAAAATGACTGATTAAGTTTAGTAGTTGAAGCCGAAAGCAGTGTGGGAGCCCGGGTTGCCCAGAGAGATTCTTAGGCAAAAAAGGAGGCTGCCTGATAGAATCAGTTCATAAGTGTGAGAAGTTGGCCTGGTAGGGGATGTTTCCAATTCTGGAACCACCTACTACCTGACCAAACAATCCCTTATGGTGTCTGGTTGTAAGTCAACCTTATTAGACAAGCTATCCTAGGGGTAGCATGGACTAAGCAGCCTAAAGGCTTAACTTAAGAGGTCGTGTTAAGCGAGCTGTTTTACCACATACAATCCTGTAATACCAAATGAAAGGACACCACACAAGTATATATTATAAAAATATATGTGTTTATTACTAAGAACAATCCCCAGTATTCTTTATGAATAAAGGGGCACAAGCGTTAAATCAAAAGCACTGTTTAAACATACAAGTTGCACAATTATGGATGAGGGCGGGTGGCCACTCAAACCATATACTAAACAAGTGGTATAAGAGAGGCCACTCGAGCAGTGGTTAGGCCTAGGGCCTAGGGAATCGCTGGGAGCAGTCAGGACAAGCAATGCTGAAGTCGGGAATGGCCCTCGGGATTCGGGAGATGTGCGGAAAGCGCACGCATGCACCAATGTTAACCAATGGTGCGTAAAAGTCATAGAGTTAAAGTTTAAGGACACTTCCGCTGAACCTAGAGGAACAAAACTTAACACACAGACCCTAGAGGTGTGCACCAGTGTGGGAACACCGGCGGAGCAAAGTTACCTCACCCACAGGAAGTGGGTGCACAGGGTCGAAGTGGCGTCGGGTTTTGACACGCAGGCTCTTGGTGCTTGGAGCTGAAAGGGCTGCAGGCGGGTTAAAGATGAAGTGTCCGGTGGAGTCCAAGGGTGGACTCAAGTTGTAGAGTACCTGAAAGCAGAGGGGACAGAGTCTGGGTCACTCAGCAGTGACCAGGGTGGAACCAGGATGGAACCAGGCAATGTCGGGCGCAATCAGGTGGTCGTCGAGGAGCTTCTCTCCGCTGTCACGTGGGCTCTGGGGCATCTGCGACGTCCAGGAGCAGGTCACGATCTGTCCCACGCAGGCTCTCACCGTCGGTGCAGTCGGCTTCAAGTTTGGAGCAAACAAGCCTTGGTAAGAGCAATCCACGCAGGATCGGAAGATTGCTTCTCACTCGGACCAGGAAGGTCAGAGTCGGGGCTCCTTTTCAGGGGAGCTGGTGTGGATCTGGAGCAACCAGATTCACGAGTCTTCTTAGGTAGTTCGTCGGCACAAGGACCACTAGCCAGCTGGCAAGTGACCGGGCCAACGCGTTGAGCCAAATAGAGCCAAAGGGCCCCACGCAGCACTCGTCGAGTGGGGAGGGCTGAACTTCAGCTCAGGAGCAGCTCAGGGTGGGGGCTTCTCAAACCCCGGTGCACAGCTTCGAGGGTCACTCGTGGGCTGCACGGTCAGCGTCTCGTGGTCAATTCAAGATGGCGTGCCCCACGCTTCCGGTCGCCTCCACGGGTCTCAGCTCTGCAGGGACTGTGGATCGGGCTGTTGGAAGGCAGGCAAGCTTGATCTCGTCGATCTCAGTCGCTCGAGTTCCGGCGGGAACTGCAACTAAGTAGACGTCGAGGGCTGGATGGTGCCTGCTGCTGCAGGGTGGTCACTCCTTGACCACAAGGGAGATTCTTCGGGCTTCCACGATGAGATGGAGGGCGAAGGGTCCAGAGTTGCATTTCAAATGTTTCTTCCAGGAAATCTGATGTGCATTGGCACTGCTCCCACTCTTATTCCAATCTGGGGGGCGTGATTACCTGCTAGGTCCCCTCCTGTGGGTGGGACCCAGGAAGTGGGTGGATACACCCCCTTCCTTTGATCCAGGCCGCCCTGGCACGAGGGCTGGAGTGCCCCAGAACCGGTTTGGCCGGATTATGCAAGGGGCAGCCTTGTGCGCCCCAGGCAGTGTCTGGTTTCTTTCAAACCTCCCTGCTACAATCCACTATCTCCTGTCTGGAGGGTGGTGACACCCTCCTGTGACAGGAAACCCTTTGTCCAGGCCCCATCTGCTGAGTTTCGGTCAACTGCAGGGGTCCAGACATTTGTCTGTGGCAGAGGCATCCATTTTGTGGATCTAAGGTCTTTGGAGAAATTAACCGCATTTAGTAAAGGAACATGTCTTACCCCTCTAGAGGGGTGGAATGCCATCCCCGTCGCCAGAACTGGCGAGGGGATGGTATTCCAAATCGTATGACACCTTACACGACATGTTTTGATAAAGCCAAACCAAAGTTGCTAAATAACCGCGAGGATTATAAGGCACTTAATAGTATATGGTATGGCATTTTCCTGAAACAGCTTAGGGATTTGTTCCCGACAGCTGCAGACAGGCTCAGCTCATGCTAGAGCTCCATCTCACATAAAACCACGCACTCAGCCTCCAGGATTGATGAGGCCTACTATAGGAGTGGCTCACAGGTTTACATGTGTCCAGATATAGGTTTAGATATAGGTATACTATACCTAAGCAAGGGGTGATTACACCACCTTACCCCAGCTGAGTGATCAGCCAGTTGTGTCAATTTAAGAACCAGCCAGGGGTGGCAAAAGATATGCTGCAGTCCCTGGTAGGCCTTGGTGGCCCCTATGCCCTGGGCACCTATAGTGCATTATACAGGGGCTGACAAGAGGTCCATTTCCAATTGGGGTATGTACCTAGGGTACATGGAATCCATTTTACAGAGAGAGCAGATGGCCTGGGGCCCTGATTAGCAGGGAACCAGGTCAACTAAGTCAAAAAACCAGCTAAACACAGGCAAAAAATCCGGGGTAACCATAGTCAGGTAGCCACCTTCCTACATAACCCCCCCCCCAAACGAAAGGAGATAAGGCTATCCTTGGCCAGGTAAGCCTATATTGCCTGAGTGGCCATATAAGGAAGTACCTGCACTAGCATGGGTACCCCCTGTCTCATGGTCCACTAAGCAGTCCCTCATCCTTTGGGTATTAGAGGGTCTCCACCATAGGGAATTACTACCTTGGGTGTGTTTATGCAAAGTTAAAGGCTGGTCTGGATATGGAGTATTGAAGTGAGGCTCTACTAAGTTAGGGCTTGGCTTCCTCCAATTATCTTCCACCATGTGTGCCTTTCTTTCTTTAACTGAGTTGCACTGTGCTCTCAGGGTCAACCTCTGGCTACCTAAAGCTGGAGGCTGGGTCCCTCTGTTTGGCTTGCTGGAGGGACAGTTCAGGTTTGGGCCCTTTGGGTCCCAGGTTTGGCTGTGTCCAACAGAATCCATCTGTGGGAGGTCCCTAACTGTTTTTAAGGGGGCTCCCTCAGGAGTTTTTAAAGTTTTCACCTCACTAGGGCTACTAGTTTTGGTGCACCTAATCTTTTGATGGGGGTGCTTTATTTGACAGGGGGCCCTCTGGGTCTCACTGTCCTTCTTGTCCTCTGCAGCCCTGGGCTGGCTAAGGCAAGGTAGAGAGGGGCAGGTTACCTGCTCCAGACTGGGTCCCACCTGAGAAGGGTCCACCGCCATCAGAGGCTCTGTCAGGCCAGGCCTAACAACCTCTGGGGCAGTTCCTTCATCAGGGGTAAGATCAGTTCCCTGAGGAGGCTGATCCTGTCCTAAAGTCTGGTGAGGGGGAGATTTCTCTTCCTCCTCCATGCTCTCAGTTTGTGTGGAGTTATCCATCATTTCAGGCTTCACAACACACATATCAGTTTGAGTTTGGGCTGTGGCCATCACAGCCCCACCAACCTTTTCAGGAGGAGACTCAGTTTGGGTTTCTGCTGTTATCATAACAGCTTTGCTATTCTGTTCAGGAAGAGCTTTTGCTAAAGATGGGGCAGAGAGTTTCTCAGCCCTACCAACCTTTTCAGTAAGGACATCTTGAATTGGGGCTGTAGCCATTACAGCCCCACTAACCTTTCCATTGGAATTCACCATTCTAGAATGGGTTTCCTGTTCAACCTCAGCCCAGGCTGAGATCTCCAAATCATTACCAAGTAGGCAGTCTACAGGCAAGTTTGGTGACACTGCCACTCTCTTTGGGCCAATGACACCTCCCCAGCTGAGACTTACTACTGCCATGGGATGATTTGTTTGGATTCCATCAATGTTTGTAACCTGGTATGTGGCACCAGGTAAAAGTTGCTTAGAGGGGACTATGCCATCAGCCACCATGGTGATGCTAGCCCCTGTGTCTCTAAAAGCTTCAACTTTCAAACCATTGATGATGGGTTCTTGTCTATACTTGCTCAAAGTATTTGGGCAAGCAGAGAAGTTGGCAAACCCCATGCCAGTCTCATAAACAAGATCATTGGGTGATGGGGACCTGGATAGGCCAGGGTCCACCTGAGCTCCAACCGTAAACCCACCCAGATTCCTGGGTGTGCTTCCACTTCCTGGGGGATTACTGCTGACAGTAACAGGAGGTGTTGAAGCTGGCTTTGGAGGCACATTTTCTTTATTGTTATTCTTGGGACAACAGTTGTCTGTTTTGTAATGCCCCACCTGTTTACAGGGATAACAATAAGGCTTTTTCTCAGTGGAAGAAGTGTCTTGGGACCCACCCCCATCCTTGGAGTTTTGGGGCCCTGGGGAAGTCTTATCTTTATTTTTATCCCCACCCTTATCTTGAGGCTTGGTAGACTCCTTCTTCTGGTTACTGTCCTGATTCTTAGGCCTAATCCTGGTTCTGACCCATTTGTCTGCCTTCTTTCCCAATTCTTGGGGAGAGGTCAGATCAGAGTCCACCAGGTGCTGGTGTAAGAGCTGGTTCTGACAATTACTTAGGATCTGCTCCCTCATAATCAAATTATACAATCCTGTAAAGTCATGTACTTTGCTGCCATGTAGCCAACCCTCCAGAGCCTTAGTTGCACAATCAACAAAATCAGTCCAGTCCTGAGTCTGTGTCTTCTGGGTGTCTCTGAACTTCAACCTGTACTGTTCAGTGGTTAAGCCAAACCCATCTATTAGGACACTCTTCAGGACTTTGTAATTGTTTGCATCCTCATGTCTGACAGTGAGGAGCTTATCTCTCCCTTTCTCTGAAAAGGAGTACCATAAGATTGCTGCCCACTGTTCCTCAGGAACCTGCTGTACCATGCAGGCTCTCTCAAGAGCAGTTATCCACTTGTGGATGTCATCCCCTTCCTTGTAGGGGGGCACAATCTTTGTCAGGTTTCTACTATCATAGGACCTGGGTTTCTCTTTAAGAATATTGCTGCCACCAGTGGCATCTAAGCCACACAATTTCTGCTCTCTTGCCAAGGCAAGTCTAGCTTGAGCCAAGGCTACCTCCTCCCTCTCTATCTGGAGTTTGACAGCCCTCATTCTGGCCCTATGCTCTAGCTTTTGAGAAGCACTCATGCCTCTCTGTGATTCTCTGGAGGCACTAGAAACATGAGAGTCCCCTGAGGGAGATCTCACTCTTCTGTTGCCTGGGAGAATAACATGTTGGGTTCTGGGGAGGTGCTGGCCCTCTCCATTCCCCAGTAGGTCCAAGTTGGCCTGGCTAAGCCTGGCAACTGGAACCTGGCTACCCTGATCCTGAACTCCTAAGTCCTCAACATCTGAGTCCTCATCTAAGTCATCATCAGCCTCCTCCTCCTGAGGGGGATCAGTTTCAGGGGGGTTCCCTCCACTTCCTGTGTCTAGGGAAGCTGCTTTTGCCTTCTCTAAGTCATCCTGTTCTAGGATTTCCACCAGGATTAGGCAGGTGGGGCTTCTGCCCCTTTTTAACCCTCTTGCTTTGCACAAGGCAATCAAGTCTCTGCGGGTTAGTTTGTCATATCCAAAAGTTGCCTGGGTAGGGTCAACTGTCACAGGAGCAGACCCTGAGGCTTTTCCTGTGTCAGACATGGTTACTAGTGAGGTGTAAGTGGTGCACTTACCTACACTAAGTGTTTTCCTACTGTACCTTGCTAGTTAGTTGTAGTCAGGGTGTGCTAATCCCTTCAACCTACAACTACTAAGTTCAGTAGAACTTAATATGCTAAGCTTTTGATTTATATGTACCTAGAGGTACTTGATGTGATCTTTCAATTTGATATAAAGATTGCAATGGTAAAACAACAGCAAGCTCAAATCCGCACCGCTGCTCACCAATGTGAGAAGTTGGCCTGGTAGGGGATGTTTCCAATTCTGGAACCACCTACTACCTGACCAAACAATCCCTTATGGTGTCTGGTTGTAAGTCAACCTTATTAGACAAGCTATCCTAGGGGTAGCATGGACTAAGCAGCCTAAAGGCTTAACTTAAGAGGTCGTGTTAAGCGAGCTGTTTTACCACATACAATCCTGTAATACCAAATGAAAGGACACCACACAAGTATATATTATAAAAATATATGGGTTTATTACTAAGAACAATCCCCAGTATTCTTTATGAATAAAGGGGCACAAGCGTTAAATCAAAAGCACTGTTTAAACATACAAGTTGCACAATTATGGATGAGGGCGGGTGGCCACTCAAACCATATACTAAACAAGTGGTATAAGAGAGGCCACTCGAGCAGTGGTTAGGCCTAGGGCCTAGGGAATCGCTGGGAGCAGTCAGGACAAGCAATGCTGAAGTCGGGAATGGCCCTCGGGATTCGGGAGATGTGCGGAAAGCGCACGCATGCACCAATGTTAACCAATGGTGCGTAAAAGTCATAGAGTTAAAGTTTAAGGACACTTCCGCTGAACCTAGAGGAACAAAACTTAACACACAGACCCTAGAGGTGTGCACCAGTGTGGGAACACCGGCGGAGCAAAGTTACCTCACCCACAGGAAGTGGGTGCACAGGGTCGAAGTGGCGTCGGGTTTTGACACGCAGGCTCTTGGTGCTTGGAGCTGAAAGGGCTGCAGGCGGGTTAAAGATGAAGTGTCCGGTGGAGTCCAAGGGTGGACTCAAGTTGTAGAGTACCTGAAAGCAGAGGGGACAGAGTCTGGGTCACTCAGCAGTGACCAGGGTGGAACCAGGATGGAACCAGGCAATGTCGGGCGCAATCAGGTGGTCGTCGAGGAGCTTCTCTCCGCTGTCACGTGGGCTCTGGGGCATCTGCGACGTCCAGGAGCAGGTCATGATCTGTCCCACGCAGGTTCTCACCGTCGGTGCAGTCGGCTTCAAGTTTGGAGCAAACAAGCCTTGGTAAGAGCAATCCACGCAGGATCGGAAGATTGCTTCTCACTCGGACCAGGAAGGTCAGAGTCGGGGCTCCTTTTCAGGGGAGCTGGTGTGGATCTGGAGCAACCAGATTCACGAGTCTTCTTAGGTAGTTCGTCGGCACAGGGACCACTAGCCAGCTGGCAAGTGACCGGGCCAACGCGTTGAGCCAAATAGAGCCAAAGGGCCCCACGCAGCACTCGTCGAGTGGGGAGGGCTGAACTTCGGCTCAGGAGCAGCTCAGGGTGGGGGCTTCTCAAACCCCGGTGCACAGCTTCGAGGGTCACTCGTGGGCTGCACGGTCAGCGTCTCGTGGTCAATTCAAGATGGCGTGCCCCACGCTTTCGGTCGCCTCCACGGGTCTCAGCTCTGCAGGGACTGTGGATCGGGCTGTTGGAAGGCAGGCAAGCTTGATCTCGTCGATCTCAGTCGCTCGAGTTCCGGCGGGAACTGCAACTAAGTAGACGTCGAGGGCTGGATGGTGCCTGCTGCTGCAGGGTGGTCACTCCTTGACCACAAGGGAGATTCTTCGGGCTTCCACGATGAGATGGAGGGCGAAGGGTCCAGAGTTGCGTTTCAAATGTTTCTTCCAGGAAATCTGATGTGCATTGGCACTGCTCCCACTCTTATTCCAATCTGGGGGGCGTGATTACCTGCTAGGTCCCCTCCTATGGGTGGGACCCAGGAAGTGGGTGGATACACCCCCTTCCTTTGATCCAGGCCGCCCTGGCACGAGGGCTGGAGTGCCCCAGAACCGGTTTGGCCGGATTATGCAAGGGGCAGCCTTGTGCGCCCCAGGCAGTGTCTGGTTTCTTTCAAACCTCCCTGCTACAATCCACTATCTCCTGTCTGGAGGGTGGTGACACCCTCCTGTGACAGGAAACCCTTTTTCCAGGCCCCATCTGCTGAGTTTCGGTCAACTGCAGGGGTCCAGACATTTGTCTGTGGCAGAGGCATCCATTTTGTGGATCTAAGGTCTTTGGAGAAATTAACCGCATTTAGTAAAGGAACATGTCTTACCCCTCTAGAGGGGTGGAATGCCATCCCCGTCGCCAGAACTGGCGAGGGGATGGTATTCCAAATCGTATGACACCTTACACGACATGTTTTGATAAAGCCAAACCAAAGTTGCTAAATAACCGCGAGGATTATAAGGCACTTAATAGTATATGGTATGGCATTATCCTGAAACAGCTTAGGGATTTGTTCCCGACAGCTGCAGACAGGCTCAGCTCATGCTAGAGCTCCATCTCACATAAAACCACGCACTCAGCCTCCAGGATTGATGAGGCCTACTATAGGAGTGGCTCACAGGTTTACATGTGTCCAGATATAGGTTTAGATATAGGTATACTATACCTAAGCAAGGGGTGATTACACCACCTTACCCCAGCTGAGTGATCAGCCAGTTGTGTCAATTTAAGAACCAGCCAGGGGTGGCAAAAGATATGCTGCAGTCCCTGGTAGGCCTTGGTGGCCCCTATGCCCTGGGCACCTATAGTGCATTATACAGGGGCTGACAAGAGGTCCATTTCCAATTGGGGTATGTACCTAGGGTACATGGAATCCATTTTACAGAGAGAGCAGATGGCCTGGGGCCCTGATTAGCAGGGAACCAGGTCAACTAAGTCAAAAAACCAGCTAAACACAGGCAAAAAATCCGGGGTAACCATAGTCAGGTAGCCACCTTCCTACAATAAGTGACTCGCCGGGGCTTCCGCAACAAGAGTGTCATATGAAAGAATCACAGGTCTGTCAGTGGATAGCTGTGGGGACGAAAGAAACCAGTGCTTAGCCCTCCATTAAAGAGTGACAAGACTACCCAAGCTTTCTGCTTGAAAACATAGGCACATGGAGGTTATAACAAAATAGGAAAGGCATAAAGAACACCAAATGACCAATCCTGTAGAAAAGCATCTGAGGCCAGGGTCCACACATCAGGTCACCAATTGTAAAACTGAAATAGATGAGAATTCAGATAAAAAGTGAATACATCTATATGTTAATTACTGAAATGCCCACGAACTCAGTCGCCAGTTGTGTTATCTTTCACATGTGTTAAGTATCAGTCCACCAACATGTTGTGAGTATCCAGAAGTATTTTGCCTTGACTGAAACCCTGTGACTAAGACAAATGTCCTAAAATACCTTTGTTATAGTAAGTAAAAGGTTTGATCTGAGGCCTCCCAAGTGGGTTATGTAGCTGACCGTTGTGAGGTAGGCCATTTGTAACAGAGTAGCACAACTAGCTCTGTGTTTTGTGAAATTGCAAAGTGCAAAGCTGACTGCAAGAAGATCTAAACAGTTTATATCCATTGGTGGTTCTTCCCTGGACCGCGTTCTGCCACTTGAGAAATACCCACACCCAGTTCTGACCCTCACAGTCTGATATGTGATTCGAAGATGGCATGTAGCAAAAATTGGTGCAACCATTTCAACCGGCATATAATCTCCCGTCAAGTGTCACTGTATGTATAAGTGAGGCCTACCCTTGTGTGCTTGATTTTGAGACATAGTATAGCGTTATAGTGTATGGGATCAGGAAATATTGCCTTGATGGAGGAGGCCAGCAGTCCCACCAACTGATGAAGAGATATGACTAAGAGGGCCTGTACCTGTCTCAACACCTTCTAGGTCAATTTTATTTGGGCTATCAGAAGTTATAAAATTTAGCATTTGGAGTCCACAAGAAATGCCAGGAAATCAATCTCTTGGAAAAGAGTCACAGTGGGGTTCTCCTAAATTACTACAGATCATATCACCGATCCTAAATAAGAGGTATTGTAGACTGAAGTTGCGTGTCCTATGATATGTAGTCTTGGGTTCCAAGTCATGTAGTACAGATAAACAATCATGAGAAGACTTCACCTTCAAGGTATGTCCATAGGCATGTAAATAGTATTACATCTTCCTGCTATTTTATCATAAAAAAGCTGAGAAAAATCTTCCGGTTTATTGGCCAGGCTTTGCAAAAGACAGTGGTAGTGGGCCTGCTGCTGTCTAAATTAGATTATTGCAATGCGCTGCTCTTGGGAATGGATAAAGCCCAGAATAATAAGCTACAGTCCCTACAAAACGCAGCGGCCAGGCTGCTGTTAAACATTCCCAGAGGCTGTTCCACGTCTAAGGGTATTAGAGCCCTCCATTGGCTTCCCATTCAGCAAAGGGTTGAGTTCAAGGCCTTATGCATGGTTCATAAAGTGATCTATGGAGTTGGGGCCAAAGATATGCAGAGACTATTCAGGCCCTATATCCCAGGCAGGACGTTAAGATCGAGCAACGCTTGCCTTATGCAGCTAGAAAAAATAAGAAGAGTCAGATGGGGTGGTAAGGCGTTCTCCCATTGTGCCGCGAAGCTATGGAATAAGTTGCCATTTACCACACGTCTGCAGCCCAATCATCGACTTTTTAGGAAGACTATAAAAACTCTCCTATTCCTGCAGGCATAGTCTGACTTGTGTGTGACACTCTCTTGCTTACATTAGCGCCAAGACGCCATGGCATTCGTGCACTTTATAAATGTCTATCCTATCCTATAGGTGGGTTGAGAAGCTTGGTGAAACAGCAAGGAGCAGAGGGCAGGGCAAAGGGAAGTAAAAGTGAACTGCAATCTTGATCCTGCCAGGGAAAGTGAAAAAACTTCCAGTGACTGTGATAAATTGGGACCAAGCGATTGGAACTGTTCAGATCAAATCTCACTATCCAATCTCCTATGAGGAGGACATCTCTGAGATCTGATGATGGTGAACTAATTGACTGGAATCGCTTTGGTTGTTGACCGGATGACACTTCATGTTTTCTTTCTGATGAAAAATATATTGTTCATGAACCCCTGAGGGTGAAGAATGCACAAATAAAAGAAGTAACAGCCTTTTAGCCAATGGGCCGCGTTGGATAAAAGGTCTGCTACTTATCTTGTTATGAGGCTCATCTCCTCAGCCAACACATGAATTGGATTCAGCAAGGATTCCTGAAACAAGAATGAGAAAAAATCTCCTTGGAGACTCTGTGTAGTTTTCTTCCAATGAAATGTAAATAGCACAGACCACATAACAGCAGCGCAATGTCTCAGTGGTTGCATGGGAATAAGGCCAATACGGGCAAAGATAGAGCTGCGTCTGTAACCAGAGGGATGCTCTTATCCTGCAGGGCATTGCAAGGGTTAATTTTGTCGCTTGTGGTGGTGGATGGCAGATTAGGTTGTGTTCTTGAGATATATCAGACTTAAGCCACACCTGACACCACAAGAAAATGTTTGTCAAGGTATTTGCTGGACTGAGGAAGATGTTAATTTGGTAAAGAATGGGAGAGCCAGTGTGGCCTTTTTTAGTGGAACGTGGGACTTAAACACCTCTGTAGGATATCTGAAAGAGCCTATTCTTTGGTATTCCTTCTGGTGGAAGAGATTGGTAATTAATCTTTCAGGGGGTTTGGTAGCAGCTCCTGGAGCAAGTGTGTCCAAGGACATAGTCAACCATGTATGTGAGTGTGAGCCGCGCAAGAGGCGGTAGATCCTGACAGATACACATCTGTGTTTCACTCTTATACACATATAAAGATGCACAGGGCAGCAGTTGGCTACTTCAGTGAAGCAAAGAAAGCTGCAGTCCCAGGAGCACCACTGTGTTCTCATCTATTAGTTGCATGAATGATTCTCGCCCCCTCGTCGTTCTCACCTAATGTCTTCTCAGTCCTTACCTGCCCCATCCTCTCAAACCTAATGGGGCGTTACAGACATTGCACATGACAGTATATATCAGGACTGCCAAATAGAATAATCTGTGCAACATTTTATCTTTAGATTATGGTAAATAATTATTACAATTATATCTTGCAGTAGCGGCTCCCCTGCATAAAAAGTGGTAGGGCGGGAGGAGGGGGGAAATTGTGAGAGGGCGGTAAATCATTTAAAAAAAAGCACTAACCTGCTGCTGCGCTGCCGACCACCGTCTCAAGTTTCTTGTGCTCCGATCCCCGCTGTCTGCTCAGGCTCCTAGATGCCAATCCAAACCCTGCTCTCATGACAGCAGCACCGTGATTGGCATGAGTGAGCTTGTTTAATGCTCACTCAGGTCCTAGGAGCCTGTGGCTCTACTCCACGCGGCTGCACAACACAGCTCGAGTGCAGAGAGATCAAAGTGTGCATGATGGTTTGGCCGGCCTTAGAAAACCTAATTTTGCAAGAGAAAACCCTGGCCCACTTCTGGAACTACATTAATAAACCACGATCGTCCAACTGCACCTGGAGGAACGTGGCTCCAGAAGAAACCTGGGTGCCACATGTCAAAGCACAATACAGCTGTCTGTCTCTAGGCACCAACAACTCTCTTGGCTAGGGGACAGCAGACCACACCCCAGGGGAAACACAAGCTCTTTCACTCAGGCCCAGGTCCACAAATACATACAGCCATGAAAAACAACTGAGCTCCAGGCCCCAATGGCCTCCCAGCCAGCATATTCAAATACACCCAGGAGGACAGGGCTAAGGTGTTAACCCCTCCTTTCAACCAAGCCTACACTTCTGCACAAATCCCAGCCTCATGGGAGGGCTTGACCGTATGCCAAATGTTCAAAAAAGGAGACCCAACCATTTCGTCTAACTACCGACTAATAGCCCTCCTGGATCAAGAGGCTAAACCCTACGTCCAGTCTCTTCTCAAACTGCTAGATCAATGGGTCCCTGAAAATAACATCTTACCTTACTACCAAGCCGGGTTCCACGCTGTTGCCTCTACCATCCATAACATCACAACACTTGCCATCTTGAGTCAACACGCAGCCCAACAAGCCAGCTTCCTCTTTACAGCTGTTTCATTGACTACAGTGCAGCATTTGACAAGGTGAACCACAACACCCTCTGGGAAAAACTAAACGCATGGGGGCCACTCTGGCAGCTGCTTGAGCCATTAGCTGCACTCAAATACTTGGGTACGGGTGAGGAAGGGCCCCATCCCTGTAGTCTCTAAAATCACAACCAATGATGGCCTGAAACAGGGGTGCGTAGTCACTCCCCTCCTTTTCAACTTATACATAGCCAACCTGGGGACATTCTTGGAGTATAGCTCCATGTTTCCGCCACAACCCAGCCATTCAAAGCTACACCTTTTACAATACGTCGAAGATATCATCATAATGGACCACACCAAAGTCGTAATCCAACGAGCTCTGAGCAAGCTAAAGGAATACAAGGAAGCCAATTGTCTTTTACGATCAACCAGGACAAGACCAAAGTCCTGATATTTGGCCACTATACTGAAAAGAAACTTCTAACTTGGCGCATGGGAGCTGCAATTATTGAAATGGCCACGAAGTACAACTAACTACCTGGTATGGTTCAACGAGACCTCCAGACCATCGGCCCACCGAGCCGCCCTGAATAAGAAAGCTGGAGCCACTACACCCAGCTTGACCTGTCTCAATAAGACCTGAAACAGTGCCTCGACCGCTCCTATATAAAAGGTAATAAAAGCCACTCTTCTCCTGGCACTACACTACAGGCAACAGGTCTTCCCAGACACCTGCACTGCAATCCTAGACAACACTCAATAGTAGGCCAATAAGCGGGTATTTCAACTGCCCAGACAAATACAAGGACCAGACTATGGTTGGAGCTGTGCCCTCCAAGACAATCACTCATCTGTGAGGCTGACACCCCGGAATTTCACATGAGGGTCTTAAAAGCACCGGAAAACACTCTTTACGCATGCCTAAAAGAGACATTTGAGAGACCGGGAAGCCCTGGTACTGACAAATCTAAAAAGCTCTAACCTCTCTACAAATTGAAGGCACTGCGCTAAACTCAGGGGTTATCCCTTACACAGCCTGGAAAAGGGTCATCAACAGGCAGCTGAAACTAACCTCACGTCCGCTGGATACCTGCTCCCTAACGTCCTCAACTATCTTATCCCCCCTAAGATTCTTACTTACTGAGAAAGTCACAACCATACCTCTCAGATGGTATAAAGAGACGGGTCCACAGAGACATCTTCCTTATGCGCTTGCTAGGCCTAGCAGTGGCCGATTTCAACCAATGGGCTCCATCAGGAAAGGAGGGGGCCTGCAGATTGTGCAACTACAAGTAAGAATCAAGGCTCCACCTTCTGTGCTTTTGTCCCATGCTCCATGCCCCCAGGAGATCTCTCCTTAAACCAGTTTATCTAAAGAAGGATATCCACTCCTGCCTGGAGGCATCATCACTGTGCTTCTCCCAAACTGACACACAAACCCTAGCGAGGTGCGGCATATATGCCAAGAAGCTCGAAGACCTACTCAAACCATGCCCTGATCCTCCCCACCCCGCCACCTTTGCTCAAAAACTGATAACACACAGCTTCACGGTGTGATTCTGCACTCCCTCCGCTGGGTTATCAAGGTCCGCACTCTGCACTTAGTTTATCTGTTTCACCCACCGTCCAAAGAAGACCGGCAAGTAGCTGTACTTTTAGATCCTTAAACACAGACCGTAAACATGGCGTCCTCATTTACCTTAACTTTGCCACGGCTAACATTGGTGTCCACATTGGTGCCCTTTTCATCCTTTTAATAACTGTTTATTGTAAAATTGTTATGGTTTTAACTAACTAAACAATAAAGAGTTACACACCTAATAAAACTCGAACTTCCTTCATTAATGCAGGTTCATGGTTCATGGTTCCAGGTGTACCTTCTTAGACCCATGTCTGACACAGCTTGTGATGATGTGTTGCAGGTATTGTATTCTGCCCACATTCTTGGTTAGATGGCTATGTCTTCCTCACACAGCCGTAGGTGTAGGCTTTCTGGGTAAGAGGCAATGGGATGGGTCACCCTGGTTTTGGTTTATGTTCCCTCACAAGCGCTTAGAGACCATTGGTGATTTTGCGCTATATAAGTGGCAATTAACATAACATAACAAGTGCTTGAGCATCTTGCAGGGTGATAGCCATGCCTATTGTCCAGGAGCTGGTGAAGGTCGTGCACATTCTGTGTGAGGGATTCTGCATTGATGCAGTCCATCTTGTTCCTATTCTGACTGTGAAAAGGCTAATATGGCTACTGCAAGGTCGGTCCTTGTTCATTGTGTGTCACAGGTGCTTGATTTGCACGTGTCATGTGTATGATGGATGCCTGAAAGAAGCGTATCTTGCTGCTGCCATTACCGGCCTCTATTGCAAGTATCGAGGGGTGTGTGTATGATATTTATTGCACCAGGTAAATAACAGTACACTGGTCATGAGTATTTATCTCATTTAATAAATATTGGTGATTGCAAGTTTCCCCAGTAAAACAGGTGTAGCATGTCCACATGGACATGTTTTTTGGACACTGCACAGTTTGACTTCCTCATGTCTGGTGCAGGCTGGGAATATCTATTACGGAATATTGACGCGACAGAATATTGTTAGAACAATATCAAGAGAACAAACATTGAAAGGTAAGTTTCTATACATTTTCTATAACAAACGTCACATATGTAGGGACTTACTTGGTGATATACATATCTTCAAGGTACGTGGATGAGGAGTTCAGAATAGTGAGCCCTCACCTCCCTCTGTGCACTTACCTTTTGATATTTTGTCCCTCGATAATGTTGTAACAATATTCTGTCCTGTCGGTGGTCAAGATGCAATATTCCCTCCTACAATCCAATGTCCAACGTCCAACTGGTTAATATTACAACTTTCAGATTTAATTGCACATGATAATCACCAGGGGGCATCTTAACAAGGGCTTTATCTCTGCTTTTTGGCTTTAAAAGCTAAAAAAGCAGAGATAAAACTAACGCCCTATCAGCAACAGGGAGCGAACACACAAATTTGCATGTTAGCACCCTTTTACTGTACGCTTCCCCTTGCATCTCCAATGAGAAGCAAAGGGGGCGTTCCAGAGTATAATAATAGGAGAAATGTCGCTAAGCGACATTTCTCCTATTATCAAGGATATCGCTAACCCTGTTAGCGATTAAAAAAGCAGCGCTAACCTCGGTTAACGCTGCTTTTTTACGTCTGGTATCTTTCTGACTTAGCCATGATATCCAATGTAAGGTGGATATCATGGCTAAGTATGTCTATCCCTATCAGCAAGCTATCGCCAAACCTTGTGGGATTATCGCTGTATTTCCAGTGATAATCTCACAATTGGCAGCTCACGCTCTGAATTTTATCGCTTTGGAGATAAGCGTTGCTAATAGCACGCTATCTCTGCCATAAAATTCAGAGTTGCCAGCGATAATTATCCTAGTGCCAAGTGCGCTTAGCGATAATTATCGCCTGGCCTTGTTAATAAGACCCCAGGTGCGATACAATCTGACAAACTCGTAATTCTGACTCACGTGCAAACAGAGTTTTGCAGGTATCATTACAATTCTGAAGTGTATGTGTGTATGTGTGTGATCGTTCCTCATGGTGTGGGTTTACCCTGACAAAAGCAGACAAACTTTGTCTTTGTGAGAACAGGTTGGTTAGCAGGACCAGCCCCAGTAGTGGGTTTAGTGTACTTTTGAGAGAGTGTATCAAAAAAGTAAAAGTGCAGTTATATTTGCCCCGGTGCGCTTCATAACCTACCCTACTATCAGCGTGTGTGTGAAATTACAATAATAAATGCACACTTCATTACATTTAATGGCTGGTCCTCATAATATTAGGGATATTATACTGTGTGTGGTCGTGTGCGTCTGTGTGTGTGTGTGTGTATATTTACTGAACTCAGCCGTGCTGGTTGTGTGCTAAGATTTCAAGCTAGTGTGCTTTGCATCTTTGCCTGTTCATGCTGAGGTTCATATTGTGGTTGCTTCCTTTAATATTACCTATAATCCTATTTTCTATTTCAGATTGCCAATTGTCTTCCTGAGCCTTCCTGTTCCTCACCCGCTGTCAATAAAAAAGAACAGGATGACCTCAGTCAGCTGCAATATGGGAGCACTACACAGAAGACATTATTTAAACACTGGTGATGCGGTTATCTTTGGCTGGGTAAGGTTTTAATTCAATAGTTTAAGATTCATTGGGGCATATTCACAAGGAGCTATCGCCGAATTAACGGCACTTCATCGCAGCCAAAACTGTGATGAATGTACCACCCCCCCCCCATTCACAAGCTGCTGCAAACAGCCCACAGCGCCAGTTTTCCCGGGATAGCAGCCGCAAAAAATATCGCCACAGAGGACCCCCGCAACTATCGCTAATGAGATGCAAAGTAAGGGTTCCCGGGAAAAAAGCCGCGACAACACACCACACCTCAACATTCACAACGACTAGCCAGATCAGCGATAAGAACACAAAACACACGATAAGGCGCGTTAGCAGCAGGAAATTAACACCTGCTCTGACCTGCTGTAAAGTTGGACCACAAAAGGGAGCACAGCCCAGAGCCACACCTGAAGACAAACAATTGCCATTGAACAACTGAACATGCAGCACGGACACCCAAGAGGGCCACAACACCCACCGACACCGCACCCAGGACCACCCCTCCCTGGCACACTCCCCGACCAAAGACATGCCACATCAGCTACACCTAATTATGTATGAAATAATCCGCCTGATGTCGCAAAATCACAACTAGTGACATGCACGTGTCGTCACAGAAATGAGCATCACACACTCACTCTTGAAGCAACCAATGACCCATTATTGAAATGAATACTGAAATGAAATGAAGACACATGGCGGCTCCCCTCGGGACAATCCGTAGGTCCCAGCCTGCAGGACAAAAAACATGATGAGAAGGTGTGTCCTGCGTACATCAAAGGACAGAGAGAGCGAGAGAGAAGGAGAGCGAGAGAGAATAGGGGGGGAGAGAGAGAGAGAGAAGAAGAGGGGGAGAGAGAGAGAAGAAGAGAGGGGGAGAGAGAGAGAAGATGAAGAGAGGGGAGAGAGAGAGAAGACGAACGGGGGAGAGAGAATATAGGGGGGAGAGAGAGAGAGAGAGAGAAGAAGAGGGGGAGAGAGATAGAAGAAGAGAGGGGGAAAGAGAGAGAAGAAGAGAGGGGGAGAGAGAGAGAAGATGAAGAGAGGGGAGAGAGAGAGAAGACGAACGGGGGAGAGAGAATATAGGGGGGAGAGAGAGAGAGAGAGAGAAGAAGAGGGGGAGAGAGATAGAAGAAGAGAGGGGGAAAGAGAGAGAGAGAAGAAGAGAGGGGGAGGGAGAGAGAGAGAGAAAGAAAGAAGAAGAGAAGAGGAGAGTGAGAGAAGAAGAGAGCGGGAGAGAGAGAGAAAAAGAGAGGGGAGAGAGAGAGAGAGAAAAAGAGAGAGGGAGAGAGAGAAGAGAGGGGGGAAAGAGAGAAGAAGAGAGGGGAGAGGGAGAGAGAGAGAAGAGAGGGAGAGAAGGAGAGAGGGAGAGAGGGAGAGAGAGAGAGAGAGAGAGAGAAGAAGAAGAGAGGGAGAGAGAGAGAGAGAGAGAGAGAAGAAGAGAGGGGGAGAGAGAGATAGAGTGCCCCCCCTGCACACCTAGGCCACACTGCTCACCTGCTGCCACCGGTGTGTCTCCAACCACTTGCCGGTATGTATAGCAGTACACCAGGTCTCACATCAGAGTCAGAGCCATCATCTGAAACAGAGTCCAGATACATGACTGGCACAGTACACACACTTGCACAAGATAAAATTGCCCGCCCGACCACCCATGCACACCCAGGCAGAGGCACCCCAGCCCATCCCGCCGCCCATCGGAACATGCCCGCCCATACACACCTGGGCCTCACTGCTCACCTTCTGCCACCGGCGTGTAGACAGCAGGTCCCACCACTTGCCGCTGCAAGCCACAAGCCTGGGGTCCGCGGACATGGCACCCTCCACACCATGCAGCCACGCCGCGCAGGACACCAGGTCTCACGTCTGGTGCTGGGTCTTGATTACTCCATGGCATAGGACATTGCAGGGCACCCGGCACCATTGCAGGCTGCACAGCCACTCAGCCCAATGGGTGCCACTAACTCTGTGATCCCGAAAGCGAGGCCATGTGGCTGTAGGCCCACAAAGCCTGCTGGCTCGGCCTGCACTTTGGCCCAGCAAGGCACACAAATCCTGAGCAGACCGGACCGCTAGGGCGGGTCATCATGGCAGGCTGCACACCTGCTCAGCAGCTTAAGGTGCCAATGACTCAGTGCACCCAAAGTCACCGTCCCATGGCGGGGTGCCTGTGCCGGCCATAATGCAATGTGTGCCACAAACCCTGTTCAACCCCAGTCAGCGTCCCGTGGCGGGGTGCCTGTGTCGGCCGCAATGCAGCATGTGCCACAAACCCTGTCCAACCCCAGTCAGCACCACGTGGTGGTAGGCCCATGCTGGCCTCATGGCCTCGGGTCTGTCATCCAGTCACTACCGGCAGGGGGGTATGTGACATCGTCAGCCCCTTATATCTTGTGGGGTCACATGGCCTGCAACGCCTGTGCCAGATGGTTGTGGTGTGTGTGCAAACCAGCCCTCATGGAGTGGCTGTGACATGCTGACAACTAGACCAGTGACCTGCACACCACCAGCGAGTACACCTGCGACGGGTAGCAATAAGGCCCCCCCCTTGGAGCATTAGCGGAGTGGTCTGGCCTGCCATATACCGGAACAGCGCAGGGCTTGCAAAAATTACTTGTGGGCACTGGGCGTGGTTCAGTCCATGTCCGGTCATGAAAGTGACTGATGCGTGTGTCCTTGTTGTGGTGTCCACAGGACCCGTAACACAAATTGCTATGTAGCACCCTCTGACTGGCATCCCACAGGATGAGCATCATTGACGTAAGGGAAATCACTGACCCTACATTCATCCACACATACATACATGAATGATGAAAGACATGACACAGCAGTGCGTCTCTGGATGTTTATTGCACATCCTGTGCAGTTCTGTAGCTGGGGCGGTACAGGGCAATGCCGAATACACTACACAATATGGGACCCGTGGCGGGCCAGCCAGAGTCCATCCGGGGATGACAAGTACTGCGGAAGAGGAGGGGTACAGTCCGCAGTCTGGTCTCTGTGTCATTGGTCATCATTCAGGATGTGGCAGTCCATGCCGTTGTCCAGGGTTAGTGCATCTGAGTGAATCGGGGGTCAGAGGCAGGTCATGGGGCCATGTGCGGGACCAAGCAGAAACAGGCCAGGTGGCGGAAATGAATGCTACTGAGTCATGCTGATCACAGGCACATCCAGGTTCTCGTCCCCGGATGTGTGCTCTGCCCACCTGTGGGTGTTGCTGTACCAGCTGCTGCACTGTGTCCCACAGACACATCTAGGGCCGGAGTGGTTAGGCCTACCGCACTGAGAGGCAGAGACACACCAGGGAGCGGAGAAGTGGATGGTGTGGGAGCAGCAGCATTCATCATCGTCACGCCTTGTGGCAGCAATGCCATGATGAGGATCTGCAGGGCATGGTAGATCCCAGCTACATTCCGCTGATGTGCAGTGGTGGCTGCCATCCTTTCCGCCTCCATCCGCACCATGTCCTCCATGTCCTCCATGAGCTATTGCCCCCATCTGCCTTCCAGGGGGGCAGAAAGATTGGAATTTTGCTGAGGCGGGCATTGGCATACCCATCTTGGCCAGCCCTCACCCCAAAATCAAATTTAAAAAAAAAACATGGCTTCTAGTGGGCCTTGGGGCTACTGCCCCATCTGCCCCCTGGGGGCGGGAGGGGGGACAGAAAGACTGGAATTTTGCTAAATATATATATTTTTTTAAATCCCTGACTTCTAGTGGGCTTTCTGCCCCCCTGGGGGGCAGATTGGGGTCTACTGCCAGCATCTGCCCCCTATGTGGGGGCATAAAGACTGTAATTTTGCTGGGGGTGGGGGCATTAGCATGCCCATCTTGGGCAGCCCCCACCCCTAAATCAAATTTAAAAAAGTCCCTGGTGTCTAGAGTGCTTTCTCCCCCCTCCCTGGTGCCTAGTGGGTGGATCCCTACTTCTCCAAGCATGGATCCACTAGGGTGGGGTACCATTGGAAAGGGGAGATTCTCCACTTTCCAACAATACCTCTCCTGACTTTCTACGTGCTCAGGGGGCTGTGATATCCCCCTAAGCACGTAGAAAGTGAAACTGAAATGAGCCTTTTTGACTCATTTCAGTTACGGTTTCTCTGAAATGAGGTCAGAGTGACGTGCAATCTGATCTTCATTTCACAGAAATCAAACACACAGCGCGGGAGCTCCTGAGGCTGTTGAGGGGAAAACTAAATCCCTCTGGTGCCCGCACCAGAAGGATTTTCAGTGCCATGTGATTGGACAGCTGGGAACCGTCCAACGCACATGAGTACTGGTGAATCGGAGGGCTCCCGGCCCTCCGCCGCACCGAAGGGGTGAAAGAATTGGTTTGGTAAACAAATTGACAAAGTAGCTGTAATTAAATTTGACCAGCAGAAAGCAGACTTGAGTCATTTTCTTGCATTATATCTAGTTACACAGTACAGTTCATAGAAATTAGCCCAAAGAATTTTTGTATGTTTCATTTTCAAGCACTCCTTACTGCATGGAACACGCTCAACAAATTGATTAAACAGCAGGAGATGCTAATGCCCCAATAGCAACAAGCATTGGCAAGTCAATAGGTCTTGGCAATTGGAGAGCTATAGCTCAACTTAATGTGTTTTAGCTTAGTGTTATGCATAGAGTCTCAAAAGAGTCTCAACGTTCTGGGAGAAGTTGCACTAGAAAGAAAATTATTCTTTCTTTAGAAGACCCCTCACTCACCAACCTAGTTGGTGACATGCTTCACCATCTAGCATGTCACCAACTAGGTTGGTGAGTGAGGGGTCTTCTAAAGAAAGAATAATTTTCTTTCTAGTGCAACTTCTCCCAAAACTTTGAGACTCTTTTGAATCTCTTGGTGATACTCCTCCTATTGTTTATTTATCTGGTCGTCAAGGGGACTAGGAGTATTCCCCTCCACATAGTAGAAATCCCTTTCTCTCTCCTTTTGTTTTGCTTATGCATAGAGTCGCCATCACTCCTGGGTTTGTATATGTCACTAATGAGTTACATGTGGGTTGTTGGCAGAAAAACTGGTCTCTTGGTTTTGAGCCATTATGCCACCACTGAGGGCTACGAGAGCGTGTTTGTGAGCATTTAAATCGAGCCCCTGTAGCTCCTCGATGAGACAGAGCAATGTGGAGAGAGGTGGAGGGTAAAGAAACACAATTGGGTGATAGAGAGCAGTACGGGCGGGGGTAGAGGGGACAGAAGCACACATGTCTCAAGCAACTAATGCAGGGGTGTGTAGTGGCCGGATAGCCCTATGTTAGCCTTCACTTTGATTTTGCCCCGTCATAGGTTTTAAAGTTCACCACGCAGGTTAATTACTGCATCGAAATGAGAATGCACACTTATCCACTTGCTCCTGTTCAGGTGTTGCTGTGTTTCAAAATAGCACCACAACAAAGAAACACACTGTGCCTACAATGCTTGAAAACGTTACATTAAACCTAAACTGCTGTTTGCAGAGCTGGCGCCTGTGTGGATCCTTTGATGTGCTTTTAATGTGCTTTACTTTAAAGAATTTGGGAAGAAACCATGCAGGTCGGCACAGACTGCGTCAACTCCATACAGACACGTACCGGCTGAAAAAAATGAAGACACAGAACATACATACATGTGACTCAAGGAAAGAAGGACAGGTGGGAAAAAGAAGGCATTTTCTATTATACAAAAATGTGCAGCCATTTTACAATGAGAGCTATTGCTTCTGAATCATCAGCTGTCCTCCAAGCTGTGTGTATGATTTGTCTGCGAACTGCCTGTGGTTTATTTTATAGGGGGCTATGTTATTTCTAAGTTACTGTTTTTAGAGCTGACGCCTGTGTAGGTCCTTTGATGAGCATTATTTTAAAGAACGCAGTAAGCAGCCATGCAGGTAGGCATAGACTGCGTCAGCTCCATACAGACATGCACAGGCTGAAACAAATTACCACACACTGAACATACAAACGTGTGTCTCCGAAACAGTGGCAATCACAGTGAGCTAGTGTTGGTATCGCCTTTCACATCAGTTCCTCACACACAACACTGTGGCGTGCCACAGGTTTCCAGAATGTCCCTTCTATTATTCAAAATCTACATAGCCTTCTTACCAAACCTGATTAAATCTGTCAATTCACCTGTTACAACAATTCAGATGACACCAAAATCATTAAAAACAAGCATTTACAATGCAATAGGTCTCGCAGCATTAAAGTTTGAGCTATTGGCATTGTATATTACAATGTGTTGCATTAATTTGTTATCAAACTCTGAATTGTTTTATAAAGATGATTTGCAAACTGTCAAATGTTGCTGAATAGTAAGCAACGTTGTGAATAATATTGTTTGCTAGTCATCCTTGGGTAACAGAGTACTTCACTTGAGGCAGAGGTATTATCTTTAGACTACAGGTGCCGATGCCGCTTGAGCTAGAAACAGGGCCAGCCACTCACTACTCTGCACTCACTACTCACTACTCTGCACTCACTACTCACTACTCACTACTCTACCCACTACTCTCCACTCACTACTCTACTCACTACTCTACTCACTACTTTCTACTCACTACTCTACTCACTACTCTGCACTCACTACTCACTACTCTGCTCTCCACTCACTACTCTACTCACTACTCATGACTCTACTCACTACTCTGCACTCACTACTCACTACTCTACTCACTACTCTACTCACTACTCACTACTTACTACTCACTACTCACTACTCTACTCACTACTCACTACTCACTACTCTACTCACTACTCACTACTCTACTCACTACTCACTACTCACTACTCACTACTCTACTCACTACTCTACTCACTACTCACTACTCACTACTCTACTCACTACTCTGCACTCACTACTCACTACTCTACTCACTAATCACTACTCTACTCACTACTCACTACTTACTACTCACTACTCACTACTCACTACTCTACTCACTACTCACTACTCACTACTCTACTCACTACTCTACTCACTACTCACTACTCTACTCACTACTCTGCACTCACTACTCACTACTCTACTCACTACTCACTACTCTACTCACTACTCACTACTCTACTCACTACTCACTACTCTACTTACTACTCACTACTCACTACTCTACTCACTACTCACTACTCACTACTCACTACTCTACTCACTACTTACTACTCATTACTCTACTCACTATTCACTACACTGCTCACTACTCTACTCACTACTCACTACTCTACTCACTACTCACTACTTACTACTCACTACTCACTACTCACTACTCTACTCACTACTCACTACTCACTACTCTACTCACTACTCTGCACTCACTACTCTACTCACTACTCACTACTCACTACTCTACTCACTACTCACTACTCTACTCACTACTCACTACTCACTACTCACTACTCTACTCACTACTTACTACTCATTACTCTACTCACTACTCACTACACTACTCACTACTCTACTCACTACTCACTACTCTACTCACTACTCACTACTCTACTCACTACTCACTACTCTACTCACTACTCACTACTCTACTCACTACTCTACTCACTACTCACTACTCTACTCACTACTCTGCACTCACTACTCTACTCACTACTCACTACTCTACTCACTACTCACTACTTACTACTCACTACTCTACTCACTACTCACTACTCACTACTTACTACTCACTACTCTACTCACTACTCACTACTCACTACTTACTACTCACTACTCACTACTCTACTCACTACTCACTACTCTACTCACTACTCTACTCACTACTCTACTCACTACTCACTACTCTACTCACTACTTACTACTCACTACTCACTACTCTACTCACTACTCACTACTCTACTCACTACTCACTACTCTACTCACTACTCTACTCACTACTCTACTCACTACTCTACTCACTACTCTGCACTCACTACTCACTACTCTACTCACTACTCACTACTCTACTCACTACTCACTACTTACTACTCTACTCACTATTCACTACTCTACTCACTACTCACTACTCTACTCACTACTCTACTCACTACTCACTACTCTACTCACTACTCACTGCTTACTACTCACTACTCACTACTCTATTCACTACTCACTACTCTACTCACTACTCACTACTTACTACTCACTACTCTACTCACTACTCACTACTCACTACTCTACTCACTACTCACTACTCTACTCACTACTCTACTCAACACTCACTACTTACTACTCACTACTCACTACTCACTACTCTACTCACTACTCTGCACTCACTACTCTACTCACTACTCACTACTCACTACTCTACTCACTACTCACTATTCTACTCACTACTCACTACTCTACTCACTACTCACTACTCTGCACTCACTACTCACTACTCTACTCACTACTCACTACTCACTACTCTACTCACTACTCACTACTCTACTCACTACTCACTACTCACTACTCTACTCACTACTCACTACTCACAATCTGCACTCACTACTCACTACTCTACTCACTACTCTACTCACTACTCTACTCACTACTCTACTCACTACTCACTACTCACTACTCTACTCACTACTCACTACTCTACTCACTGCTCTACTCACTACTCACTACTCTACTCACTACTCTACTCACTACTCACTACTCTACTCACAACTCACTACTCTGTACTCTACTCACTACTCTGCACTCACTACTCACTACTCTACACTCACTACTCTACTCACTACTCACTACTCTACTCTCTACTCTACTCACTACTCACTACTCTACTCACTACTCTGCACTCACTACTCTACTCACTACTCACTACTCACTACTCTACTCACTACTCACTACTCACTACTCTACTCACTACTCACTACTCACTACACACTACTCTACTCACTACTTACTACTCATTACTCTACTCACTACTCACTACACTACTCACTACTCTACTCACTACTCACTACTCACTACTCTACTCACTACTCACTACTCTACACACTACTCACTACTCTACTCACTACTCACTACTCACTACTCTACTCACTACTCTACTCACTACTCACTACTCTACTCACTACTCTGCACTCACTACTCTACTCACTACTCGCTACTCTACTCACTACTCACTACTTACTACTCACTACTCTTCTCACTACTCACTACTCACTACTTACTACTCACTACTCACTACTCTACTCACTACTCACTACTCTACTCACTACTCTACTCACTACTCTACTCACTACTCACTACTCTACTCACTACTTACTACTCACTACTCACTACTCTACTCACTACTCACTACTCTACTCACTACTCACTACTCTACTCACTACTCACTACTCTACTCACTACTCTACTCACTACTCTGCACTCACTACTCACTACTCTACTCACTACTCACTACTCTACTCACTACTCACTACTTACTACTCTACTCACTATTCACTACTCTACTCACTACTCACTACTCCACTCACTACTCTACTCACTACTCACTACTCTACTCACTACTCACTGCTTACTACTCACTACTCACTACTCTATTCACTACTCACTACTCTACTCACTACTCACTACTTACTACTCACTACTCTACTCACTACTCACTACTCACTACTCTACTCACTACTCACTACTCTACTCACTACTCTACTCAATACTCACTACTTACTACTCACTACTCACTACTCACTACTCACTACTCTACTCACTACTCTGCACTCACTACTCTACTCACTACTCACTACTCTACTCACTACTCACTATTCTACTCACTACTCACTACTCTACTCACTACTCACTACTCTGCACTCACTACTCACTACTCACTACTCTACTCACTACTCACTACTCACTACTCACTACTCTACTCACTACTCTACTCACTACTCACTACTCTACTCACTACTCACTACTCACAATCTGCACTCACTACTCACTACTCTACTCACTACTCACTACTCTACTCACTACTCACTACTCTACTCACTACTCTACTCACTACTCACTACTCACTACTCTACTCACTACTCACTACTCTACTCACTGCTCTACTCACTACTCACTACTCACTACTCTACTCACTACTCTACTCACTACTCTACTCACAGCTCACTACTCTGTACTCTACTCACTACTCTGCACTCACTACTCACTACTCTACTCACTACTCACTACTCACTACTCTACTCACTACCCACTACTCTACTCACTACTCACTACTCTACTCTCTACTCTACTCACTACTATACTCTCTACTCACTACTCTACTCACTAATCACTACTCTACTCACTACTCTACTCACTACTCACTACTCTACTCACTACTGTACTCACTACTCTGCACTCACTACTCACTACTCTACTCACTACTCACTATTCTACTCACTACTCACTACTCTACTCACTACTTACTACTCACTACTCTACTCACTACTCTACACTCACTACTCACTACTCTACACTCACTACTCACTACTCTACACTCACTACTCACTACTCTACACTCTACTCACTACTCACTACTCACTACTCAATACTCAACTCACTACTCTGCACTCACTACTCACTACTCTACTCACTACTCACTACTCTACTCACTACTCACTACTCACTACTCACTACTCACTACTCTACTCACTACTCACTACTCTACTCACTACTCTGCACTCACTACTCTACTCACTACTCACTACTCTACTCACTACTCACTACTCACTACTCTACTCACTACTCACTACTCACTACTTACTACTCACTACTCACTACTCTACTTCTCTGCACTCACTACTCACTACTCTGCACTCACTACTCTGCACTCACTACTCACTACTCACTACTCACTACTCTCCTCACTACTCTACTCACTACTCACTACTCTACTCACTACTCTGCACTCACTACTCACTACTCTACTCATTACTCGCTACTCTACTCACTACTCACTACTTTCTACTCACTACTCTACTCACTACTCACTACTCTACTCACTACTCACTACTCAACTCACTACTCTACTCACTACTCACTACTCTACTCACTACTCACTACTTAATACTCACTACTCTACTCACTACTCACTACTCTACTCACTACTCTACTCACTACTCACTACTCACTACTCACTACTCTACTCACTACTCACTACTCACTACTCTACTCACTACTCTACTCCTTACTCACTACTGTACTCACTACTCTGCACTCACTACTCACTACTCTACTCACTACTCACTACTGTACTCACTACTCACTACTTACTACTCACTACTCTACTCACTACTCACTACTCTACTCACTACTCTACTCACTACTCTACTCACTACTCACTACTCTACTCACTACTTACTACTCACTACTCACTACTCTACTCACTACTCACTACTCACTACTCTACTCACTACTCACTACTTACTACTCACTACTCTACTCAATACTCACTACTCACTACTTAACTCACTACTCACTACTCTACTCACTACTCACTACTTACTACTCACTACTCACTACTCTACTCACTACTCACTACTCACTACTCACTACTCTGCACTCACTACTCTACTCACTACTCACTACTCACTACTCACTACTCTACTCACTACTCACTACTCTACTCACTACTCACTACTCACTACTCACTACTCTACTCACTACTCTACTCACTACTCACTACTCACTACTCTACTCACTACTCACTACTCTACTCACTACTCACTACTCACTACTCACTACTCACTACTCTACTCACTACTCACTACTCTACTCACTACTCACTACTCTACTCACTACTCACTACTCACTACTCTGCACTCACTACTCACTACTCTACTCACTACTCTACTCACTACTCACTACTCTACTCACTACTCTACTCACTACTCACTACTCACTACTCTACTCACTACTCTACTCACTACTCACTACTCACTACTCTACTCACTACTCACTACTCACTACTCACTACTCACTACTCTACTCACTACTCACTACTCTACTCACTACTCACTACTCTACTCACTACTTACTACTCTACTCTCTACTCACTACTCTACTCACTACTCACTACTCTACTCACTACTCTACTCACTACTCACTACTCTACTCACTACTCTGCACTCACTACTCACTACTCTACTCACTCATCTACTCACTACTCATTACTCTACTCACTACTTACTACTCACTACTCACTACTCTACTCACTACTCTACACTCACTACTCACTACTCTACACTCACTACTCACTACTCTACACTCACTACTCTGCACTCACTACTCTGCACTCACTACTCTGCACTCACTACTCACTACTCACTACTCTGCACTCACTACTCTGCACTCACTACTCTGCACTCACTACTCACTACTCTGCACTCACTACTCACTACTCTGCACTCACTACTCTGCACTCACTACTCACTACTCTGCACTCACTACTCTGCACTCACTACTCACTACTCTGCACTCACTACTCACTACTCTACACACACTACTCTGCACTCACTACTCACTACTCTGCACTCACTACTCTGCACTCACTACTCACTACTCACTACTCTGCACTCACTACTCAGCACACACTACTCTGCACTCACTACTCTGCACTCACTACTCTGCACTCACTACTCTGCACACTCACTCTGCACTCACTACTCACTACTCTGAACTCACTACTCTGCACTCACTACTCTGCACACTCACTCTGCACTCACTACTCACTACTCTGCACTCACTACTCTGCACTCACTACTCTGCACTCACTACTCTGCACTCACTACTCACTACTCTGCACTCACTACTCTGCACTCACTTCTCTGCACTCACTACTCACTACTCTGCACTCACTACTCTGCACTCACTACTCACTACTCTGCACTCACTACTCACTACTCTGCACACACTACTCTGCACTCACTACTCACTACTCTGCACTCACTACTCTGCACTCACTACTCTGCACTCACTACTCTGCACTCACTACTCACTACTCACTACTCACTACTCACTACTCTGCACTCACTACTCTGCACTCACTACTCTGCACTCACTGCTCTGGACTCACTACTCTGCACACTCACTCTGCACTCACTACTCACTACTCTGCACTCACTACTCACTACTCTGCACTCACTACTCTGCACTCACTACTCTGCACTCACTACTCTGCACTCACTACTCACTACTCTGCACTCACCACTCACTACTCTGCACTCACTACTCTGCACTCACTACTCTGCACTCACTACTCTGTACTCACTACTCTGCACTCACTACTCTGCACACACTACTCTGCACACACTACTCACTACTCTGCACTCACTACTCTGCACTCACTACTCTGCACACACTACTCACTACTCTGCACTCACTACTCTGCACTCACTACTCTGCACTCACTACTCTGCATTCACTACTCACTACTCTGCACTCACTACTCTGCACTCACTACTCTGCACTCACTACTCACTACTCTGCACTCACTACTCTGCACACACTACTCTGCACACACTACTCTGCAGACACTACTCTGCACTCACTACTCTGCCCTCACTACTCTGCACACACTACTCTGCACTCACTACTCTGCACTCACTACTCTGCACACACTACTCACTACTCTGCACTCACTACTCTGCGCTCACTACTCTGCACTCACTACTCTGCACTCACTACTCACTACTCTGCACTCACTACTCTGCACTCACTACTCTGCACTCACTACTCTGCACTCACTACTCTGCACTCACTACTCTGCACTCACTTCTCTGCACTCACTACTCTGCACTCACTACTCTGCACTCACTACTCTGCACTCACCTCTCTGCACTCACTACTCTGCACACACTACTCTGCACATACTACTCTGCACACACTACTCTGCACTCACTACTCTGCACTCACTACTCTGCACTCACTACTCTGCACACACTACTCTGCACTCACTACTCTGCACTCACTACTCTGCACTCACTACTCTGCACTCGTGTGTCTTTGTGCGTGCACGTGTGTATGTGTGTGGGGGAGGCTGTATGTGCGTGCGTGCGTGCATTGGCGCTTGTGTGTGTGTCTGAGAGCATGCAGCGAGCGCGTTCGCGTGCGCGGGCTCATTTCGAATCGCCTCCAAGGCGATGCGCGCGGCCAGGATTGTCTCCTGGAAAGGAGACACGTCCACAATAGGTTCTCGGCGGAGACGAGCTTCCGCGCGTTCAGCCGAGACGTAAAAAGTGGAGGGGTGCATGACCGTTTAAATTTTAAACTTGATGATTGCCTTTGGTCATAAATACCTGAATGCTGAATAACCATCTAAAGCTAAATACTGCAAAGACAGAGATTACGATCTGTGGACAATGGCAAAAATCCCACCCAACCACGATATGGGCGAAGGAACATGAAGCCCCTCCAGCAATATTAAGAGTGACTAGAAACATAAGAGCAACCATGGATTCAGACCTATATTTGATATTCCCCATTAACAACATAAAACAGAGTGCCTTCTACACAATGAAAACACTACGTTGCATCTACCCATACCTTGGATACCAACAAAACTGTAAACCATTCTCACACTCCTAATCTCCAAGCTTGACTATGCCAACAGCCTAAACCTTGGCTATCCACATTCATCCTATGCATAATACAACCCACCCAAAATGCTGTTGTAAGACTTCTTCACTTTAATCCAAAAGAACACGACTCCATCCCTTTACTCACTCCATCAGCTGCCTATTGCAAGGGGGGGTAATGTTCAATGCACTTTGCATTGTCCACAGGGTCTCCAAGGCAAAGGACCTCTATACCGACAAGTTAAATTCAAGCAATATAAACAAAACAGGACACTGTGTCCCAGGCTTGCACCACTTGTCATTATACCACATTACCCTCAGAAATCCATGGGAGGTGCTTCTTTCTCAGTACAAGCAACCAAGCTCTGGAGCCCACTATCAGCCAGCATTTGAAGCTCCAGGAGCACATACACTACAGAAGACAGAAGACAGTTGTAAATATGGCTATATCCAAGAAAACTACACAACCATATGTTCCGGCTACAGAAACTGGACAGACAGGCACACTCCCAAGCTCAATCTTCAGCTTAAAAGTCCACAGATTGAAACAATCAATCATCAAACTACTTTCAATAGTCAGGTAAGTTGAGGAGGGCTGACCTAAGACCTGCTAGGGAATTAAACAGTTATATAATTCCATATATAACATTCTGACCCAGACTAATATTGATATAAAACACTCAGCAGCCAACTGTAAACAACATGAAAACACTTCCCACATAGAATTATAAAACAAAGACAACACCCTTCAAACCGCACACCATCCTCTTTGTCGTAGCTTGCTGCCCATGTATGTAAGCACTTCATTGCCACACACATGGGGTAGTAAGTGCTATACAGATGCTGCAATATAAATCAACATATATATTTTGTGCATTATTAAGATTTGTTTTGATCCTATGAAAACCTTTGTTTCCATCATACTTCACAATTACAGGCCAAAATGTGCTTCATTTGTGCATTCATAACTGCTGATATATTGAAATAATTGTACAGTTAATATACAGGTATTTCCATTTTTTTGTATTAGAAACAAATTGACATCCTAGAGTCTTTCTTTCTCCACTCCCTGTACGCAGGGTCACTAGAATTATGTGATTCTGCGGCTGTGGCTTTTGCCGCATAATTATGAATTTGCCACAAAACCCATAACTTGCTGCACATCAACAGATTTTATCCCAAAAATAGTTTCAAACTCAAACAGATCAAAAGTTACTAAAAAGGCTGCAACACATGCTGCCGCACAGTGGAAGGTCCTTCTCAAGGGACTGGTTACCTTTCAGTTACTTATAGCTTTATTGGGGTGTGAAACTAGCACTAATGAAGTGAAACTCTAGAGTTGGTAGAACTTTGCACATGTAATATAGAATCAAGAATGTGGGGGGAAATGGGTTCTCTGGTGGATTGAAGTAGGAGTGGATTGGAAAACTGTAAGCTAGAGGTAACCTAATGGACTAAGTAAACTTGTGTATTTATTTACCATGGCCCACATGCATCAAAGCAAAAACCGGTCGCAAACGGGCAGATTCTCAGAATCTGCCCCTTTGCGACCGGTATTTTTGCATTTGGGATGCATCATCCCAAATGCAAAAATCGCAATTTAAGTAATGTCTAAATTGCGATTACTTAAATTGCGATTGCATTTAAGGAATCTCAAATTGAGATTCCTTAAATGCAATGCATTAAAGTAAAAAAAATTGCGATTTTGCTAATAGGGGGAGCAAATTACCAGGAAGTTGAACTTCATGGTAATTTGCAAAAACTTTGAAAAATGCACAAAATTGCATTTTTCAAAGATCCATTTAACACACACATGCCCTTGGGGCATGTGTGTGTGCAAGATGTACTCATAGGCAGATTTCAGGGGTTCAGCAGCAGGGTGTCCTTTTAACACCCTGGCACCCTTCAAATTGCATTCTCAATTTGCGATTCTCTAATTGAGAATCGCAGATTGAGAACATCTTCCCATTCATTCCTATGGGCCTCTAGGGTAATGTTCAATGCACTTTGCATTGTCCACAGGGCCTCCAAGGCAAAGGACTGCTATACCGACAAGTTAAATTCAAGCAATATAAACAAAACAGGACACTGTGCCTCAGGCTTGCACCACTTGTCATTATACTTTGGGTGGGTTGTATTATGTATAGGATGAATTGGTTGGAGATTAGGAGAGTGAGAATGGTTTACAGTTTTGTTGGTATCCAAGGTATGGGTAGATGCAACGTAGTGTTTTCATTGTGTAGAAGGCATTCTGTGTTATGTTGTTAACGGGGAATATCCAATATGGGAAACATCCTTTACAACGCACTACCATTACGACGCAACCATTACAACGCAAGTCATTACAACGACTTGCGCTGGGGGGCGCTCTAGGATAGGGATTAGTTTAATTTACTATCCAACACCTTCCCTACTATCCACGGGGACTGGAGTTGGAATAGTAAATTAAACTATTCACTATCCAGCACCCCCCAACGCAAGTCGTTGTAACAACTTGCGTCGTATAGGCATGCGTTGTAATAGCTTGCGTTGTAACGTCATACAGCCATCAAATATAGGTCTGAAGGCCCATAGGAATGAGTGGGGAGGTATTTCTTAATTGCGACTCGCAATTTGCGAGTCACAATTAAGGAATGTTTAGAAATTGCTATTTTTTCAGCAATTTCTACATGCATTGCCTTTAGCTATTCCTTATTAGCTAATCTTTATTTTTCGCTAATAAGGAATTGCAAAACGCATTGTTGATGCACGTGCCAGTATATCTTTGGTGAATCTTTACCTAACTGGCGACAAGTTGACGTCTGTCCAGGGGATAGATGTTGAGGTGCCTTCACCCCCGAATCATAAACACTTGATTACTTCACATTCAAGTGAGTAACCAACGTTGTGTCTAAGCGCTTAAGCTGGATGCAAACTTGAAGAAAGACCAGCCCTGCTAAAAGGGGACAGTTTTGCTATCAACCTTATTATCAGCCTTGCTCCACTGAAATTAACTAAAAGTACTTTGAACAAGAACTCTGTGCATGGATGACAGTTATCAAATCAAGGTGACAGCTATAGGAATTGTGTCTCACTATGCGCTCTGCAGCCGATCTGGAAAACGATTGGGTGTTAACTGAAAGCTCAGAATGCAGTGTACTTAATCCAGATTTCAGACTAGCTATTTTGCGAGTGGATGGATTTATTGGCAAAATCCATTTTAAAGCTGGGCAGTAGAGGGCAGTATGAGCTTAGTTATGGATGTTGATGCACTTGTGAATTAATGTAGTTTCATATTGCCGTTGTGCTTCTGAAATTTGGATTATTCTGGACATTTAAAGTGCCTGCCAGGTGCATTATTTGAATTGTACTGTGCACTCAGCCTGTATTGTTGCCAGCGCTTCAGTCATTTCAGTATCATTTCAAGGGCTGTCTCTTGTGCCCAGTGATGCATTATTTGAAAGGCTGCATCTTATACCCCCCTCCTGAGGAGCAGCATTGTTTCAGGAGTTACTCACGTGCTTCGCGTGCAATCTCTGTGTGAAAATGCTCTGGAATCAGGATCTCAGCAAGTCAAAGGAATTGTTGAGCGCAGAGAGAATCACATGGAGCCTGCCGTTGTTCACACAATCATTGAAGAACACAACATCCTCGACTCCTCCCAATCCGGCTTCAGAAAAAACCACAGTACGGAAACCGCCCTCCTCGCCGCAACAGACGACATCCACACCTTACTGGACAAAGGAGAAACAGTAGCCCTCATCCTCCTCGACCTATCAGCGGCGTTCGACACAGTCTCCCACCGCACCCTAATACGCAGACTCTACGATGCAGGAATCCAGGACAAGGCCCTTGACTGGATCTGCTCCTTCCTCTCCAGCAGGACGCAGCGGGTCAGACTCCCCCCTTTCCTCTCGGACCCCACACCTATCACCTGCGGAGTCCCCCAGGGCTCCTCCCTCAGCCCGACGCTCTTCAACGTCTACATGGCTCCACTTGCCCCCATCGTCAGAACCTACGGACTCAACATCGTGTCATATGCAGACGACACCCAGCTCATCCTCTCCCTATCCAACGAGCCCAACACCTCCAGACGCAACTTTCGAGAAGGCATGGAAGCCGTCGCCAAATGGATGAAAAACAGCTGCCTACAACTAAACACCAACAAAACAGAAGTACTCATCATGGGCCCAAACCCCGACGCCTGGAGTGACACCTGGTGGCCCACCGCCCTCGGAAACCCGCCAACCCCCACAGACCACGCACGCAACCTGGGAATCATCCTGGACTCCGAGCTCAAAATGGACCGCCAGATCAACTCTGTCTCATCTTCCTGCTTCCACACCTTCCGCCTCCTTCGTAAGACCTTCAAATGGATCCCCCTCGAACACCGAAAGACAGTCACTCACGCCCTGGTCACCAGCAGACTCGACTACGGCAACGCACTCTACGCCGGAATAAACAAAAACCTCATCCGCAAGCTACAGAACATCCAGAACGCCGCCGCAAGACTGGTCCTCAACCTGCCAAAACACTGCCACATCTCCCAGCACCTGCGCACACTCCACTGGCTCCCCGTCGAGGCGAGAATCACCTTTAAGATGCTCACCCACGCACACAAGGACCTCCACGGCACCGGACCAGCATACCTGAACAGCAGACTCAAATTCCACGCACCCCAAAGGACCCTACGATCAGCCCAGCTTTCCTACGCTGTGGTCCCCCGCACCAGAAAGACCAGATCGGGAGGCCGCTCCTTCTCCTTCCTCGCGGCCAAAGCATGGAACGCCCTTCCGCTCCACCTCAGACAGACAACATCGCTCCCCATCTTCGCAAGAAACCTCAAAACCTGGCTCTTCGACAGACCCCCTCCTTGATGGAATGGAACCTGCACCCCCCCAACCTCCCCCACCCCTAGCGCCTTGAGACCCTTACGGGTGAGTAGTCGCGCTTTAACAAACTCCTGATTGATTGATTGACATTCTGCTGGTCATAAACACCTTGGGGCAGATTTACCAGCCCCTTACTCCATTTTTGCGTCACTTTTCCCATGTTAAATATGACGCAAAAGAGGCGCAAGGGCTTGTAAATCTGCCCCCTAGTCTTGCTATTCCAAAGTTAGAGCTCTCCTGCTGAGCTGCATGTTCTCCTGCTACAATGGCTTCTCTGTCTCCACTGTTCGGTCGCATTCCTATATTTCACTATGGGAGCATGAATTACAGCCTTAAACCAGCCGCAATGCATGCTCCCATAGCTAAATGGGAGGTGCGGTTCATCTCTGCACCCCGTGGCAGGCACCGCAAGGGGGTCCTGCTGGGAGCCCCCTAACACGCTTTCCGACATGGTTTCCATGTCCGATAGACCGACATGGAAACCATGTTGGAAACCGTGATCGTAATCTCAAGGGCAGAAAGACCTGTCCTTGAGATTACAGACCAGATTCCGACTGACGGACGGGCTCTCCAATCCTGTCGGAAGCCAGCCGGAATGACCGTCCGGTTCCATTCTAACCGCCTCCATCTTAATGAAGTGGTCGGAAAGTAAACCGACCAGGCCATTACAATGCGGCCCTAAATGCTCCGACTGGAGGTTTGAGCCTTTACGGGCTTATTGTAATCAGCTCCATAGTTATAAGGGCACTATTCAGAGTTAGTGGCTCCACTCCTCGTCAAGGGGTCTTCAGGGCCAGATTAATCAGTATTTCTCTGTTGAAGAAGGCAATGAAGGGTTCCCATATACCTTTAGGGTGAGATCATAATGGCATGAGTTCCCAAAATATAGAGAGTTGTTCATGACAAAAACATACATCCTTAAGCCTGGCCTGGACAGTCGGGCCTGCCCCCTAGCCCAGTGCATTGCGAGCCTGCGTTTGGCTAAAAAAAGTAATATAGCTGTGAGTCTGCAATAGATATTGGATATCTTTTTTACATATCCAAGTAATCCAATTACGGGATAAAGGGGAAGGGCCCGATTCACAGAACTAACTTAAGACAAAATCCTAAACTTACTACCATTTTGGTATTCACAGAATGCACTTACTCATTTCGGTATTCACAGAAGTTAGGAGTCCTAACTTTAGGACTCCTAAATGCCTCTGTGAATACCCAAAGTCTTAAAGTTAGGATTTTTCTCAGTTTAGGAGTAGTAAAATCAGGACTCCTATTTTTAGTAAATTTACTCTTGGGATCTGTTGTGTATATGATGACAGTCTTAACACTGTTGTGAGACAATTTCAAACTCTTTTCTAATCCATCCAAGTTGCATTTTTCCATACTCGTCCCACTTTTGCATGGGATGTCATTGTGAAGTGAGGCCTAGAATCATTGTTAAGCCAATTTGTCTTTTGAGCTCTGTAAAATAAGTTACCGAAATCTCATATGTTTTTAACATGTGAAAGCATAAATGTTTTACTAAAAATTTTCCCTTCTGTAAGACAGTTTTATGGGTCCCATAAACTATGAAGGACAGTCTTAGGATTGTCCAAATATTGCTTTAAACCAGAACAAAACCTTTTATAAATATGTGACTTAAGGGGATATTTACAACAGAATGGAGAAGCGTGGCGTTAAGCAAACATTGCTAACACCACGCTTCTCCATTCTGAAAATGCAGGGATGCGCCATATTCACAAGAATGCGGCACACCACTGCGTTTCCCCTAGCGCTGGCGCTGAGTTCAGCTACCTAGCGGCGACACAGGTGCCCTTACACCATAGTGCAAGGGTGTCTGCATCGGGGGGAAATGATTGTTTATGTGCAGTAAGGGACACCTTCCAGCACATAAACAATCATTCATGCCATTTTGAAACATCTATGTGTGCTGCTTAATGCAGCACACACAGAAGTTGCAAAACGCCATTTTCTTTTTGATTGTTTATGGGCAGGGAGGGCCACCTTCCTGCACAAACACAATCAATGGCAATTTGATGTTTCTGTGTGTGCTGTACAAGGAAGCACACATGGGAACAGCAAAAACTAGGAGAAATAAAGCATTTCTCCTCATTGCGCCTGTTTTGGACCAGGTTTTCCCTGGTCTTAATTCTGGCGCTGCCTCCTATTTATGCCACCCATATAAACAGGGGGCAGAGTCAAAATCAATGGGTGTTGCTGTGGAACGCCCACCGCAACACCAATTGCCCTCCCCTTTCATTCAGTGTACAGAGTGAAAGGGGGGCGTATTTACAAGGCAGCAAAAAGCCATGTTAAGTGGCTTAACGCTGCCTTGTAAATAAGACTAAGTCCATATCGCCACCACAACGTCACTGAAAGTGACATTATGGTGGCGATAGGGGCTTGTAAATATGCCCCCTATTGTGTGGTTCACAACGATTTTGTAATGAGTAGTTGTGACTTACTCATGTAGTACTCCTGACTTACTTCTGAATTATATGAATAAGCCAGGAATGGTACAAATGTAAGTCACCTAAATCATTGTGAACTGGGCCCTATATATCCACTAGTAAGCCAGGAGTACTCAGAGGGTAAACATCGTTTACCACGAAGTTTTTACAACGCGGTACCTTTAGCACGCATCCCTTACAACGCAAGTCGTTACCACGACTTGCGCTGGAGGGCGCTAAAGGATTAAAAATAGTAAATTTACTATCCCAACACCTTCCCTAGGGTCCACGGGGACTGGTGTTAGAATAGTAAATTATACTATTCGAAATCCGCGCCCCCAACGGAAGTCGTGGTAACGACTTGCGTTGTAAGGGATGCGTGGTAAAGGGATGCGTTGTGACGGTACGCGTTGTACCGTCATACATCCACTCAGAGTGTACTTCTACTTAACCATTTAGATTTCAGGAACAAGTCAGGATCAATAAAAGACGTCACAGCAATCCTTTTGGGCTATTAGTAAAAGAGGACTGATGGCTATGATTTACTATAGTGAGTAGCGATAAAAACAAAATACCCTACCCTAACATTAAACCATTGGACAGAGAGAGAGGGAGCAAAATAAGCAATCACAACCCTTTGTATTAAGGCCTGCAGAAATCATTCACCCTAGCAAAGTTTGAAAAGAAATGGTGAAGAACTATGCATTTTACAGCATGATTTTAAAAGAATTTGACCAAAAGTATCATGCTTATCAGTCTTTCCTACTTTCTTCCCTTTTCTATCATTCCTCCCTATCTTTTTTCTAGAATTCTTTATTTGTGTTCATTCATTCTTTCCTTCTTTCTTTTCTTCTGCCCATCATTCATTCTCTTGTTTCTTTTAATCTTTATTTCTTACTTTATATTTTTCTGACTCTTTTTATTTTACATATATTCCTTCTTTGTCTTTCATTCTGACTATTTTTCTCTAATTCAATTTCTTCTTCCTTCTATTTCTCTGTCTTTTATAGTCTCATTAATTATAGTTTCAGTCTTTCCACTATTCCTTCCTTCTTCCTATTTTACTTCTGTTCATTTGTCTTTCTTCTTATATTGCTCCTGTCCTACTGTCTCCCCTTCTTTTCATTCTTTTTTTAATTTACTATTATTTTTTTCATTATTCCTATCTTTCATTTATTTATGTCTTTTGGTATGTACATTTATTATGTGAAGCATTCTATCACCTGAGCGCTTTCCTGGTGCTTTGCAGGTGTGTGCTTAGCCCTGCATATGATAAATTGGTTAATTGAAAAGCCTCATCTTCAGCTACTTGCTGAATTCATGAGAGGAGGAGACTCTGATGTGGAGTGGGAGGATGTTTCATGCATTAGGAAAAATGCAGTACAATGTCCATCCTTCTGATCCGGTACTGTGCATGGGTGAGATGCGTGTGAGAAGGAGGCCTGTGTAACAGAGGTGTCAGGGGGTGGGTGGAAGGAGATATGACTGTTCATGTAAGTGGAGCATAAGTAGTGTATTGTATAGTCCCTTGAATGTGTGTGTGAGGTGTTAAAAATGAGCGCATTTGTGTATAGGGAGCTAGTAGAACTCCCTTAGATGTGGTATCATGTTAGTTCTGTGTGGGAGGTTGAGGATGAGTTGGGATGATGAGTTTTGGATAGTTTGTAGTCTTCTAGTGAGTCACTTGGTGGTCTTGGCGTTGAGTGTGTTCTCGTAGTCCAACTTGCTGGTGACTGGGGCATGGGTGACAGTTTTTCTGGTGTTGCATCTAAGACATTTGATGATCTTCCTCAGCATCTTCAGGGAGTAGAAGCAGGATGCAGGGACAGTATTGACTTGTCCGGTCATGTACAGTTTGCTATTGATTATTATTCCAAGGTTCCTGGTATGGTTGCTGGGAATAGCTCCAGGTTCAACTAACCAACAGTTGGAGTACCGTGCTGAGGTTTTGCCAAAGATCACTACTTCTGCCTTATCAGTGATAAACTTGAAACAGTTGGCTTTCATCCAGTTAGCGACTTTAGTCAAGCAGAAGGGGAAACTTAGGGGCATATTACCAACAAGTAGTGATATTTCTCGGTAAATAGGCTTAGCGACAATTTTTTTATCGCTGCCGATCGCTGGATATGTTAGCGGAGAAAACATGGTATTAGCAACGTTTTTCTCCATTGTGCTAAAAAAATCCAGCGATAGCGGCGAAATGCGTGAATATCGCTGACAATACAGCGATATTCAAGCATTAGCGACGAAATGCTCTTAGCCGCCATGTTATCCACCTCCCATTGGATAACATGGCTAAGAACTGGTCTTGGCAGGTGTTAGTATTTGGAGATATTCACGCTTAGCGCGAATATTTCCAATGCTACGCCTGCCTTGCTAATAGGCGATAGCGACGTTAGCGACTGCTTTCAGTCGCTAACAGGTTGGGTACGCCCACTTTGCATGTCATTAATGATATACATCGCTGACATGCAAAGCGGGCCCCAAACCGCTCGCTATCGCCTAAAAGCTGTCGCTAACATCAGTTAGCGACAGCTTGCTAATAGGGCGATAGAATTATCGCCGCTTAGCGGCCGAAAACGGCCGCTAAATCGGCGATAATTCCCTATCGCCCTTCATGGTAATATGCCCCTTAGTTCTTGTGATGGGGGTCTTGTCCAAGAGGGAGAGCATGAGTTGCATGTCATCAGTGCAGTAGACGATGCTGATGTGTGCGTGCATGACGTTGGCCAGAGGGTTCATATATGCATGGAAGAGGGTGGGGCTTGATGCAATCCGCAGATGAGGTTATGGTATGGAGGAGTAAGGTGCCCGGCTGACATTAAGAAGGAGCAGATCCAGTGGAGAACGGGTCCTTGGATGCCAATCTCCTGCAGGTGCCTAATGAGGAGGGGTTGTAAGACCATGTCAAATGCTGAAAAAGGTCCTGTCAAATTTGGGCTGCTGTGTCTCCTCTGTCAAGGATCATGCAGATGTCATCTGTGGCGGTGATGAGTGCTGTTTCTGTACAATGGTTGGACCTGAATCCAGACTGCATGGTGTCGAGGTGGTTGGTGGGGTGTTGGTTGATTAGTTTCTCTAAGACCTTTGCTGGGTATGGTAGAAGGGAGATGGGTCTGTAGTTGGAAAGTGTGGTTGGGTCAGTGGATGGTTTCATAAGCAAGGGCATGACGGTGGCATGTTCCCAGTTGTGCGGGAATGTAGCTGAGTCGATGGAGACACTGAGGATGGATGTTCATGCTTTGCTGATCGGAAGTCCTTTGATGTGGTGGGGGCAAGGATCAGATGGGGCCCCCTAGTGAATGGTCTTCATGGCCGCAGCAGCAATTTCAACAGTGGTGATGGTGAGCCACAAGGCCTTTGAGCCTTGATGGGATGTTGAGTTGCCATGTTGACGAGGTCCGGTTGAGGGTCAAATTTGTTGTATATTGAGGTGATTGTTTTACATAAGAATTCTTAGAACTTGTTGTAAAGGTATTGAGAAGGAGTGAGGTTGCTGGAAGCGGCAGGAGGTGCAATGAAATCTTTGATGATGGCGAAGATTTCCTTGCTTATATCAGTGCCAGCATCAATGCGATCTTCAAGAACTGTGAGCTTAGTGTGCCGTATCTGCTGAGGGTAGCATCTCAGAGCTGATTTGAAGATGTCTTTATCTGTGGTGTCCTGACTTGTTCTCCATTTACAATTCAGTTGCTTGCAGTGTCTGTCTGCCTGAGTTGCCAATTGTACCAATTGGCCAGTGGTCAGGCCCTTGCCATTGGGTTGCACTTGAGGGAAGCCAAGATGGTGGCTTTTGCGGTCATCCAACTGTTGAGGTTTTTGTTGGCTTTCGTCAAGTTGCTGGTGTGCTCAGTCTGATACGCGCCAAGAGCGTATGCCCACTCCTCTTCTGTGATGTTTTTTAGCTGCGCTGGGTGGTTCTGGTGGTGGTATGTCTGTGGTGGTGTGGGATGGCCTTGCTAAAACAAACAAAGGCTTGGTCTGTCCAGGTCATAGTTGCTGGCTTGTCGACTGTGACATTGCTAATTGAGGAGAAAATGGGGTCCAATAGGTTTTCGGATGTGTGGGTGGGTTCAGTAATGTGCTGGGTGAGGCCAAGATGTGCAAAGTTTTCTAAAAGGGTCTTGAAGTTTGGATTGGTGCCTCTTCTAGGTGTAAGTTAAGGTCTCCATGGAGGATGAAGGTGCTGGCTTTAATGATGAGCGATGTGATGAAGTCCATGATCTCTCTGGTGAAACTGGTTCAGGCTCCTGGTAGTGTGTGTATGAGGTTTCCTGTCGGGCAAGTTGCCTGTGATGTGTATCTTGAATGTGATTTGTTCCATGTAGTAGTGGGGTGTCCGTATAAGTGGTGCAGCTGATGGTATCTTTAAAAATGATGGTGACTTGCCTGGAGATCTTATAGCCAACATGGAGAGCTGTTGCGATGTCTGGTGTGGAGGTTGGGTTCAGTCATGTTTCCATAAGGAAGAGCAGGTCCAGAGTGGGGCTGAGCAGTAGGTCCAATAGCTCCGTGCATGTTTGGTGAGTGAGCAGGTGTTGAGGAGCATGTATCAAGTGTTATCTGTTGTGTGGACGGTGTTTGGTTTGTGTGAGCATGAGCAGATGGTTGCTTTGTGTGAGTGTGAGCAAAGGGGACTGGGTGTGGGAGTGGTGGCTGCGTAGGGGTAGAACCACGGTTCCTGGCACTTGGGAAGGCTTGTGTGTAGGCATGCTTGTCTTTGGCATGCTCTCAGCAGGCCAGCTTCCTGCCCGTGTCATGCATCAATGCTGCAGATTCTATTGGAACTTTCCTGGGATGTTGAGGAGCGCAGAGTGCTGTTGTGGGAAACCAATGATGTCACTTCCTGTGCAAATGGATGATGTGAAATCCAGTGATGTCACTTCCTATGCAGATGGGTAATAGGAAATAAAGCCCTCTTGCTTGGCCTCTTCTTTTAAAGATTGTTTTGGTGGAAAACCAGAAATGCCACTTCCTGTTCAGTTGGATGATGTAAACTTCAGTGATGTCACTTCCTCTGCAGATGGATGATGGGAAAACCAGTGACATCACTACCTTTGCAGATGTGTGATCAATCAATCAATCAGAGTACTTGTAGAACGTGCTACTTACCCGGGAGGGTCCAAAGGTGCTGAGGGGAGGGGGGGGGTGCTGCTTCTGCTCGAAGAGCCAGGTCTTGAGGAGTCTTCTGAAGGTGAGTAGGTCTTGGGTCTGTCGTATGTGGGTAGGGAGGGTGTTCCAGGTCTTGGCAACGAGGTAGGAGAAGGATCTGCCGCCGGAGGTCGTTCCTTGGATGCGGGGGACAGCGGCGAGTGCAAGGCTGGCGGAGCGCAGCTGGCGGGTGGGGGTGTAGAAGCTGAGTCTGCTGTTCAGGTATGTTGGTCTGGCGTTGTAGAGTGCGTTGTGTGTGTGGCTGAGGAGCTTGAAGGTGATCCTCTTGTCGACGGGGAGCCAGTGTAGGTCTCTCAGGTGGGAGGTGATGTGGCTGCGGCGGGGGACGTTGACGATCAGTCGGGCGGAGGCGTTTTGGATGCGTTGTAGTCGTCGTAGGTGTTTGGCTGGGATTCCAGCGTAGAGTCCGTTGCCGTAGTCAAGTCTGCTGCTGACGAGGGCCTGTGTAACCGTTTTTCTTGTTTCGGTTGGGATCCACTTGTAGATCCTGCGGAGCATGCGCAGGGTGTTGTAGCAGGAGGAGGAGACGGCGTTGACCTGCTTAGACATGGAGAGAGAGGAGTCGAGTATGACTCCTAGGTTGCGTGCATGGTCGGTGGGTGTAGGTGCTGTTCCCAGTGTGGTCGGCCACCAGGAGTCGTCCCAGGCTGAGGGGGTGGGTCCGAGGATGAGGACCTCCGTCTTGTCCAAGTTCAGCTTCAGACGGCTGCTCCTCATCCAGTCGGCAACGGCCTTCATTCCCTCATGAAGGTTGGTTTTGGCAGTGTGTGGGTCCTTGGTGAGGGAGAGGATGAGCTGTGTGTCGTCGGCATAGGAGATGATGTTGAGGTCATAATGGCGGGCCACTTGTGCGAGGGGGGCCATGTAGATGTTGAACAGAGTCGGGCTGAGGGATGAGCCCTGGGGGACGCCGCAGATAATGTTGGTGGCTTCGGATTGGAAGGGTGGGAGGCGTACGCTCTGGGTTCTGCCGGAGAGGAAGGACGTGGTCCAGTCAAGGGCCTTCTCTTGGATTCCGGCTTCTAGGAGGCGTGTCTTTAGAGTGCGATGGCAGACCGTGTCGAAGGCGGCCGACAGGTCCAGGAGGATGAGGGCTGATGTTTCACCATTGTCTAGTTGGCCCCTGATGTCGTCTGTGGCGGCGATGAGGGCTGTCTCGGTGCTGTGGTTTCGTCTGAATCCATATTGAGATGGGTCCAGGATGTTGTTGTCTTCCAGGTGGCGGGCCAGTTGCTTGTTGAGCATTTTTTCGATGACCTTTGCAGGGAACGGGAGCAGGGAGATAAGCCGGAAGTTCTTGAGGTCCTTGGGGTCTGCCTTGGGTTTCTTGAGTAGGGCGTTGATTTAGGTGTGCTTCCAGCTTTCCTGGAATGTCGCTGTTTCGAAGGAGATGTTGATGACCTTCCTTAGTTGGGGTGCGATGGCTGTGTCTGCTTTGTTGAATACGTGGTGTGGGCACGGGTCTGACGGAGACCCTGAGTGGATGGAGTTCATGACCGTGCAGGTCTCGTCGTCGTTGACGTTGGACCAGGAGGTCAGGCGGATGGGGCTGGTGGTGTTCACAGGGGAGGTGGAGTCTGGCGTAGTCGGGGCAGTCGTGGTGTTGAAGCTGTCGTGGATGTCAGCGATCTTGCGATGAAAGAAGATGGCTAGTGAGTCACACAGTTCTTGCTAGGGCGGGATGTCATTGGTGTTGGCGCTGGGGTTGGAGAGTTCCTTTACGATGCTGAAGAGCTTTTTGCTGTCGTGTGTTTTGTTATCCAGGCGGTCTTTGAAGGAGGATCTCTTGGCTAGTATGATGAGGTGGTGATGTCTGCGGGTGGCGTCCTTGTGGGCGGCGTGGTTGTCCGGTGTGCGTTCGTGTAGCCATATTTTCTCCAGTTTCCGGCATGCGCGTTTGGAGGTCTGTAGTCCGTCGGTGAACCAGGTGGCTCTCTTGCTGGTGTGGCTGTTGGAGGGTTTCTTGAGCGGGGCGAGGGTGTTGGCTCAGTCGTCGATCCACTGTCTGAGGTTTCGGGCTGCGGTGTCTGGGTTGGTGGGGTCGGTGGGTGGGTTCTGGGTGAGGGTGGTGATCAGCTGGTCTTCGGTGACTTTGCCCCAGCAGCGGCTAGGCAGCTTTTGGGTGCGGTGGTGCGTGGTTGGTTTCTTGAAGGTGAAATGGATGCAGTGGTGGTCGGTCCAGTGGAGTTCGATGGTGTGGTCGAAGGCGACATGGGTGCTTGTGGAGAAGACTGGGTCCAGCGTGTGGCTGGCGATGTGGGTGGGTGCGGTGATGAGTTGTCTCTGGCCGAGGTTGGCTAGGTTGTCGATCAGGGTGGCGGAGTTAGCGTCATTGTTGTTCTCAAGGTGTAAGTTCAGGTCCCCGAGGAGGATGTAGTCCATGGAGGCGAGTGCGAGGGTGCTGGCGAGGTCGGCGATGGAGTCGCTGAACTGAGCCCATGGTCCGGGGGGTCTGTAGATGAGTGTTCCTCTGAGGGTGGTGTTCGGGTCGGTGTGGATCCGGAAGTGTAGGTGTTCGGCGGTGTTGAGGGTGTCGTCTCCGTGGGTGGTGACCTTGAAGGTGGACTTGTGATGATGGCTATTCCTCCTCCGGTTCCGTTGGCGCGATCCCTGCAGGTGATCTTGTAGCCGTCCGGGATGGCTATGGCTATGTCGCGCGCCGAGGATTCATTCCACCAGGTCTCGGTCAGGAAGGCTCACGTCTGGGGCGGAGGTGTCGAGCAGATCCCAGAGCTCGTGCGGAGCGGGTGTTGAGGAGTATGCAGCGGGGGTGGTAGGGTCCAGTCCTTGGAGGTTTGGTGGTTCTGTCGCAGGTGAAGCTGCAGGTGCGACAGGAGAATGGTCCGTGTGGCCGTTTCGGGGTGGCCTGGAAGCAGGTGTGGTTTAGGCCGGCGTCGAGTGCGTGGAGGATGCTGGCGTCGTAGTGGAGTCTGGTGTCGCGGCGTTCGGGGGGTCCAGGGGTTCTGGCGCTGGGCGCAGTCCAGGTGCAGACGGGCGCAGACAGGTTTGCCTTAGGCGCGCCTCTGGCGTGCCAGCGGCGCGGCCGTGCAGCTGCCATCATTTTAAGGGGAGGTGGGAGGGAGGAGCAGCTGGGAGGCAGGAGGCAGGGGTTAACGAATGGGTGCGGGGGTGGGGCCACAAGGCAGTAGCGGCGATCAGGGGCACGGGGGGTGAGGAAAGACAGGGCCCAGGAATGGGCAGCAGAGACCGAGGGTACAAAGCTCTGGTGGAGCTGAGCTGCAGCGGGGGTGGGGGGGTGGGAGAGACCTACCTGGAAAGGTCAGGGGTTGGAGAACAATCAGGGGAGCAGAAGGCAAGAAAACGAGTGCAATCAGGGGAGCAGAAGGCAAGAAAACTGGCACAGATAAGAATGTAGGCACAGGGGGTAGACAGGCAACAGCGTTCACAGACACCAGAAGACAGTATGGGCAGTACAGGGAAGACAGACAGACAGTGACAGAGATACAAACCTAAGGCCTACCACTGTACACCAGGGATGAGGCGCAGGTGGTAGCCTGAGGGTGGAGGAGGGCCTCAACTTCTACAGCAGCGGAAGATGGTGCAGGGTCAGGACACACAGGCGGAGCTGTGTGGTGGGGGGGCGACCTACCTGCAAGGTCAAGGGTCGCTCTCTCACAGCGCAGCGGCCGGCATATATGGGGAGGTCGGAGGGAGAAGCAGCTGGGAGGCGGGAGGCAGGAGCAGCGAATGGGCAGTGAGGGGGGCGGGCCGCAGGGGTCTCAGTGGCGGGAGCGGGGAGGGCACCGAGGAAGCTGGGCACAGTCGGGGGCAGCGAGGGGGAACTGAAGGCAAGAAAACGAGCACAATCGGGGGGGCAGAGGCAAGAAAAATAGCACAATCAGGGGGACAGAGGCAAGAAAAATGAGTGTGATGGGAATAATCATCCTCCCTTCCTTTCTTCCTTCCTGCCTCACTTCTTTCTGTCTTTACAAATCCTTTTTCTTCTTTGCATTATTTCATTCTACTTTCCTTATTTCCTTCTTTTTCTTACACCTGCCATTAAAAATGTTGTGGCTCCCTCATTTTAAAATTTTTAACTTCCTTCTTTCTTGTGTGTTACATACACATTTTATTAAAAACATACATTTAATCAAGGATTTTAACAAATAATACGAAATCTTTATTCTATTAAAGAACACACCCGGGACTTAAAATTAATAAAAGTATATTTTCAAATTCATTTGTTTGTACAGTAGATTGATTTTTACATGAATAGATGTTTTACAATTACCGTTATACATAATGGCGCATTTTCAATCATAGAGCAAAACCTTTAAACCCTAAGGTATTTGAATAATCTTTAATGAGGTATAATGCATGATCATGATAGGTATTTTTGAGGGATCTACACCTGACTGTAACAGAGGAGTAGAACATTAAGTGAGATAAATATCTATCTGTTGAAACCTCAGACAAAACCCTTATGTGTGACATGCTTTTACGCTTGCTTGAGCTCAAGAATAAAGATTTATTTATTTATTTATTTGTTGGTTTATATAGCGCTTGAATCACTCCTCCTGGAGTATCTCCGCGCTTGTGGAACCGGTAAACAGCCGGCATGGAATAGAGGTGAAGTTAAATATCATTTTTAAACAAGATGGTTTTTAGAAGTTTTCGGAATGTGAGGTGTTCTTTACATTGTCTCAGTGACAGAGGGAGTTTGTTCCACAGATGGCCGAAATGATGAAGAAACACCCTAGCCAAGCATGTGACTTAGTGGAGCCCGTGAGGGACAAAATAAAAACACAGCAGAACCAAAAGGATGGTGGATTAAACTACTATAGTAAAGCTGTAATGTAAACAAATGATATCAGTATGAGAAATGGGGGAAGGTCAAGGAAGGTCAAGGAGATGAGTGGAGCAAGAAAGTTACAAGGAGTAGGCGCATTATTGAGGATACCTTGACTACTCCAGTAGAGGTACTGGTAGAAAGTGTCCAGAGAAAGAGCTAGGCGGTCCTTGGAACCCTTGGAGCTCATTCTTTTGGCCAACTGAGCTGGGTTCCCCTCCAGCTCCATCTTCTCCAGCTAAGAGCCTGGGGGTCACAATCAACTGTGACCTGTCAATGAAATCCCAGATTGGAACGGTAGTTTCTACCAGTTTCTTTCAGTTGCGGAAGATAAGGCAAATCAGCAGACTCCTTACTAGGGAAGCACTGGTCCAGGTTATCCTAGCCCTAAGTCATCGCCCGTATAGATTACAGTATAACTCACTCTATTTCGGTCTGCCAAAGTATCCAATCAAAAGACTGCAGCTGGTGCAGAATCAGGCAGCTAGGCTGATTTCCCATTAGCCGAGATGGCAACGCGCCTCCCCTCTTATGAGGAAGCTACACTGGCTTCCCATTACCCAACGTTGCGCCTTCAAAATCGGGTGTCTCATCTTTGAATCTCTGCACGCTGCCTGCCCAAAATGTGTTTCCAGTCTTATTGGGAGACATAAACCCACCCGCAACTTGCGTTCTGCCCACATGAACCTCCTGGTCATTCCACCTTACAAACAGAAGAGACTAGGCGGCAGTAGGTTTGCAGTGTTGGCACCCCACTATTGGAATGCCCCCCACGCCCCCACGCCCCTTTCTGCATCAGATCCTGCACAGACCTGCTGACATTGAGGAGACTCCTTAAGACATGGCTGTTTATTCAGGCATACGAATAACTCACCAAGTCTCGGATACTCCTATATTCAGTGCCAAGAAACGGATTGGTGCACGTGCGCTCTAGAAATAATTTTTACATAACATAGCATAACATACCTGGAGGCAACAACTTAGCCTGTGTACTTTGAGCTACATGTTAGCTAATATCTGAAGTTCTTTTGTGAGACTCCCACATGCTGTTAAAGAGACTCCATGGTACCAGGGTCACTAGAATTTTAAAGAGAGGGCTTTTGATCTGGAATATTGAAAGTGGAATAGTGTTGTACCTTACTATCAGAACCAAAATATTGAGGACAAAATTATTGATAAATATATCTGGAGTTAATGATAGACCAACATTACATACTTGCCTGGCCATATATGTGTTCTCAATATTTTGGCCACAGCATTAAGGAGCATATAACTCTTTAGTGAAAGCCAGGTGTTGATTTATTTATAAAATGATTGATTTTCTGATTGTTGCAGCAATGGGTTTGGATAAATGTCAGAGGGAGGCTACAACCACTGAATAGGTACTGCCTTCTTTATTAGTTTTATGGAAATACGAGATTGACATAAACTTAGTCAATATGCAACAAACCTTCTAGAATTCATCACTGGACTTCAAGTCAAAAAAGATGACACCTTGTTTATAAAAAAAAGTACTAAAAAGTACATTGCATGATAAAGAGCCTTACATGAGTAAGTTACAGATTCATTTTACTCCAAAGTACACATAAGATGCTCAGCCATCATCCACATAGATTTAATTAAAAGCTGGGATCCAATTGTAGGTGGTGGTGAAACCTAAGCTTCCTCCTGTCTAGCGTAGCACCACCTTAGATTTGCTCCTACTCATTGAAGCCCCTTAGAGTTGCTCCTACTCATCGCGGCTAGTCCTTGGAGTAGTGGCTGGACTCGGAGAGCCTCTGGCCATTCATGGTCTCGATGGTCTTGATCAGGACGGGTTTCTTCGTTGGGGCCGAGTAGCCCGAAGACGCATTGGTGTTGGATGGGGCTGAATAGCTGGAGGAGACCTTGATGCTCGCCGTCGGGGTGATGGGCGGAGCGTCCTGCAGTGATCCCGCTGTGAAAGCAAGGACAATATATTTAACGTTCAATCACATGGAGGAAAGTGTAAGAAAGTCAAATATAGCAAGCACAACAGGCACCACTGTTTTCATTACTGGGTTGAACACATGAATACCATTTAGGAGTTGCCAGGGCTTGTAGGTGCGACCCATGGCTGGCCCCTTGTGACCCTTGTCCGCAGAGGTGGGAAAAGCAGTGCGAAGAACTGAAGTTAAACAGTGGTCTGATAAGCACTGTCTTTCAGCTCCCACTGGATGACACTCTCAGTTAAGCAAAATAAATACATGTAAAAGTCCAAGCACACTCTTTAGAATACAATATAAAAGTTAATATATTAAAAATACATGCACATTATGCAAACTTTCTGCTACATCCCATTATTGTGACTATATGAACTACCACGTCTGAGCTCTACAAGTGTGGCAGTTCATTAAAAGTGATCATAAATAAAAAAGAATCAACAATGATAAGTAGTATTTCAAGCCAATAACATAGTACATGTGCAATATATGGTCTATATGAATTAGTACAGCTCTCCAATTTGGCAATACATTTTTCTCTTTGAAGTATACACTAGTCTTCAGTGACATGAATTATTGTGATGTTATAATGATGAAGGTCTTGTGATATCACTTCTTGGGACCCAGGGTCAACGGTCATATGATGTCACTTCCCATAATGTGATTGAGGTTAAAAGATGTGTGACGTCAGCTCCACTATGTTAAAACGAAGAATGATGCGCAGGCATGTCTTGTAGGTAAAGGTAGTAGATATTATTCTTCAAGTTACGTCACAGGTTCTAAGATACACCTCTGACATTTTGGTGACGCGACGTCTACGGTTGCACAACTCAACAATAAAACTTGCTCTGCTCAACCATGCACGTTCATTATTCCACTTACAGACCATGCTTCTTTACATTAACAGACTGACTTGCCAAACACAAGACCCCACCCAGGAATGTAACCAGGCTCTCTGTTGTGGTGGAAGAGGGTGTCATTGATACTACACATTCTGCTTGGGCTCTTATGTAGGTCTCATTGCATCAACCCCTCCACCTCATCTGCTCTGGCCTCTGCAGAACCTAGGTCTTATGCTATTTTCTGGCATAGTAGCAGTGGTGAGAGAATGTGTGGCTTTTATACACTGTTAAGGGGAAAAGGCACCTTTCTTTCCCTACTCTCCACTTTCAACTTCTCCGTCGTGGACTTTGGAATGAATCTCTTACTGCAACCCCTCACAGACAAGCCCTCCAAGTTCACAGAAGACGCACAACTCCATCCATGTGTCCACCATGTCACAGTCTCACTTCCTGAGTGCCAGCCTCCAGGAAGGGTACGATCTCCTACTTTCTGTACAATTCGGATGTGATGTGTGACAGAGCGGGGCAATGATTGCGACTGTGACAACTTTAACAAGCCTGTTTGTGGCAAAGTACAGACCAAACCCATTGATCTGTGCCAATTGGCAAATCTTTGGATATGTTGTATTCTAAGGGAGAGTACAAGAAAATAAGTCTTCTGATGTCTCCTCTGAATGGTGTTGCCTGCTCATACAAATGAGGGGTGCCAACAATTACACTCACAAATAGACACAAAGCAAAAGGCTCAGAAAATGCCCATCAATAAGTCTTTCCAAATGAATAGGGAAATCTGATGACTATGGAAATTAAATAGATTGCAAGTGCTGGTCGAACACTGGGAAGTGACAACAGTAGGGAGCCCGTAACGAAGGCAAGAACCAAGAAACAAGGGGCCAAGGCCGTACCCTAGACAGAGGAGGGATCAGAAGGGGGTGGATAGGGAGCTGGAGAACAGAAGGGGAGTGTGAGTTAGTAACTATAGAACGGTTTTTGGAACAATTTTCTCTACAATTGCAGACACTAAACCATGCACAAAGTGGCCAAACATCACAGCATGGCAAATTACAAGCTGAAAGTTAGTTTGTAGAGAGAAAAACTCTGCCACAGCAGTACTTTTAGCAAGAGGTTATTCTGGTAAAAAAAATGTATGAGAAATTCTCGCAGAAAAATATTTTCTTGTGTAGAAATCTTCTTTTGTAGTGAAGCGCTGGACCGAGTCGGTGCACTCCACAAGTTCTTAAGTTTGAGAACTTCACCCAAACATTGTAGGGTTATAACGGTTCAAGGTTCTGCTAGAAATCAAATTCAAAATGAGGAGTCTGAGGTCTCCATTTCAGTTTGCTTTTGTCGTGGCCTCAAGACACAGATAATGCTCCAGTGAATTAGCAAAGCTTGTATGTTTGATGTCCCTCCCAGAGAGTTTCAAATGTCAGAGCTCTTCAAAATATAAAAACAATCTTAACTTGGCAAGGAGTCTGCTTTCATAGCACTTGGAGAACGAAGACCTCATCAATATTTCAGCCTCTCTTCGATGGGAGTCCAGTGGGCATCTAAGTCCGCGCTTACGTATCCGTGACGGCAGATCTTAGATTGTCCCAGACTTCTTAATAATTTAGAAAGGCAACAAAGCGCGCCCGCCTTATTTTTAACTCTACTATTGCTACATGAATAACGTAGGGAAGCACAGAGGAAGGTCACATTCCTACAGGTGGATTTAATCCGAGCAAAGCTTGTCTATGGAGCAGAATGTAGGACATTTTAAGATATGGTAAATTCTCTTAATGTTTTATATGAAAACTGATAGCAGGGAAATTAAAGCCCATGTTTTAGTAATGGAATTGTTTTATTTCCCAAACTCGCAAGAGGCAAGATATTATATAGGTCTGTGGGCATATATTTTTGTCTACACCGAAAAAACGAGGGGGGCATATTTACAAGCCCCTATCGCCACCACAACGTCACTTTCAATGACGTTGTGATGGCGATAAGGGCCTAGCCCTATTTACATAACAGAGTTAAACCACTGGCTTAACGATGCCTTGTAAATAAGGCACCCTTTCCCTCTGTATTCAGCGTGAAAGGGGAAGGCAATTTGTGTTGCGGTGGGCGTTTTACCCGCAAAACCCATTGCTTTTGATGATGCCTCCTATTTACAAGGGCAGCGCAAAAGTTAAGACCAGAGAAAACTGGTCTTAAACAGGCAAAAGTTACTTTTATCCCCTCGTTTTTGTTGTTTCCATGTGTGCTGCTGCACACATAGAAACAGCAAATTGTTTATCATTGTTTATGTGCAGGAAGGTACCCCTTCCTACACACAATCATTTTTTTTTTTAATGCAATTTTGCAACTTATATGTGT